>NW_024055734.1:464131-507897 GCF_902713615.1 Scyliorhinus canicula
ACTGAGAGACACCAGTCAGTGTACAGATATCTCCCTGAGAGAGAGAGGGGGACTGAGAGACACCAGTCAGTGTACAGATATCTCCCTGAGAGAGAGAGGGGACTGAGAGACACCAGTCAGTGTACAGATATCTCCCTGAGAGAGAGAGGGGACTGAGAGACACCAGTCAGTGTACAGATATCTCCCTGAGAGAGAGGGGACTGAGAGACACCAGTCAGTGTACAGATATCTCCCTGAGAGAGAGAGGGGACTGAGAGACACCAGTCAGTGTACAGATATCTCCCTGAGAGAGAGGGGACTGAGAGACACCAGTCAGTGTACAGATATCTCCCTGAGAGAGAGAGGGGACTGAGAGACACCAGTCAGTGTACAGATATCTCCCTGAGAGAGAGGGGGACTGAGAGACACCAGTCAGTGTACAGATATCTCCCTGAGAGAGAGAGAGGGGACTGAGAGACACCAGTCAGTGTACAGATATCTCCCTGAGAGAGAGGGGGACTGAGAGACACCAGTCAGTGTACAGATATCTCCCTGAGAGAGAGAGGGGACTGAGAGACACCAGTCAGTGTACTGATATCTCCCTGAGAGAGAGGGGGACTGAGAGACACCAGTCAGTGTACAGATATCTCCCTGAGAGAGAGAGGGGACTGAGAGACACCAGTCAGTGTACAGATATCTCCCTGAGAGAGAGGGGACTGAGAGACACCAGTCAGTGTACAGATATCTCCCTGAGAGAGAGGGGACTGAGAGACACCAGTCAGTGTACAGATATCTCCCTGAGAGAGAGAGGGGACTGAGAGACACCAGTCAGTGTACAGATATCTCCCTGAGAGAGAGAGGGGACTGAGAGACACCAGTCAGTGTACAGATATCTCCCTGAGAGAGAGAGGGGACTGAGAGACACCAGTCAGTGTACAGATATCTCCCTGAGAGAGAGGGGACTGAGAGACACCAGTCAGTGTACAGATATCTCCCTGAGAGAGAGGGGGACTGAGAGACACCAGTCAGTGTACAGATATCTCCCTGAGAGAGAGAGGGGACTGAGAGACATCAGTCAGTGTACAGATATCTCCCTGAGAGAGAGGGGACTGAGAGACACCAGTCAGTGTACAGATATCTCCCTGAGAGAGAGAGGGGACTGAGAGACACCAGTCAGTGTACAGATATCTCCCTGAGAGAGAGGGGGACTGAGAGACACCAGTCAGTGTACAGATATCTCCCTGAGAGAGAGGGGACTGAGAGACACCAGTCAGTGTACAGATATCTCCCTGAGAGAGAGAGGGGACTGAGAGACACCAGTCAGTGTACAGATATCTCCCTGAGAGAGAGAGGGGACTGAGAGACACCAGTCAGTGTACAGATATCTCCCTGAGAGAGAGAGGGGACTGAGAGACACCAGTCAGTGTACAGATATCTCCCTGAGAGAGAGGGGGACTGAGAGACACCAGTCAGTGTACAGATATCTCCCTGAGAGAGAGAGGGGACTGAGAGACACCAGTCAGTGTACAGATATCTCCCTGAGAGAGAGGGGGACTGAGAGACACCAGTCAGTGTACAGATATCTCCCTGAGAGAGAGAGGGGACTGAGAGACACCAGTCAGTGTACAGATATCTCCCTGAGAGAGAGGGGGACTGAGAGACACCAGTCAGTGTACAGATATCTCCCTGAGAGAGAGAGGGGACTGAGAGACACCAGTCAGTGTACAGATATCTCCCTGAGAGAGAGGGGGACTGAGAGACACCAGTCAGTGTACAGATATCTCCCTGAGAGAGGGGACTGAGAGACACCAGTCAGTGTACAGATATCTCCCTGAGAGAGAGAGGGGACTGAGAGACACCAGTCAGTGTACAGATATCTCCCTGAGAGAGAGGGGACTGAGAGACACCAGTCAGTGTACAGATATCTCCCTGAGAGAGAGAGGGGACTGAGAGACACCAGTCAGTGTACAGATATCTCCCTGAGAGAGAGAGGGGACTGAGAGACACCAGTCAGTGTACAGATATCTCCCTGAGAGAGAGAGGGGACTGAGAGACACCAGTCAGTGTACAGATATCTCCCCGAGAGAGAGAGGGGACTGAGAGACACCAGTCAGTGTACAGATATCTCCCTGAGAGAGAGAGGGGACTGAGAGACACCAGTCAGTGTACAGATATCTCCCTGAGAGAGAGAGGGGACTGAGAGACACCAGTCAGTGTACAGATATCTCCCTGAGAGAGAGAGGGGACTGAGAGACACCAGTCAGTGTACAGATATCTCCCTGAGAGAGAGGGGGACTGAGAGACACCAGTCAGTGTACAGATATCTCCCTGAGAGAGAGGGGACTGAGAGACACCAGTCAGTGTACAGATATCTCCCTGAGAGAGAGGGGACTGAGAGACACCAGTCAGTGTACAGATATCTCCCTGAGAGAGAGGGGACTGAGAGACACCAGTCAGTGTACAGATATCTCCCTGAGAGAGAGGGGGACTGAGAGACACCAGCCAGTGTGCAGATATATCCCTGAGAGAGAGGGGACTGAGAGACACCAGTCAGTGTACAGATATCTCCCTGAGAGAGAGGGGACTGAGAGACACCAGTCAGTGTACAGATATCTCCCTGAGAGAGAGGGGACTGAGAGACACCAGTCAGTGTACAGATATCTCCCTGAGAGAGAGGGGACTGAGAGACACCAGTCAGTGTACAGATATCTCCCTGAGAGAGAGAGGGGACTGAGAGACACCAGTCAGTGTACAGATATCTCCCTGAGAGAGAGAGGGGACTGAGAGACACCAGTCAGTGTACAGATATCTCCCTGAGAGAGAGGGGACTGAGAGACACCAGTCAGTGTACAGATATCTCCCTGAGAGAGAGAGGGGACTGAGAGACACCAGTCAGTGTACAGATATCTCCCTGAGAGAGAGGGGGACTGAGAGACACCAGTCAGTGTACAGATATCTCCCTGAGAGAGAGGGGGACTGAGAGACACCAGTGAGTGTACAGATATCTCCCTGAGAGAGAGAGGGGACTGAGAGACACCAGTCAGTGTACAGATATCTCCCTGAGAGAGAGGGGGACTGAGAGACACCAGTCAGTGTACAGATATCTCCCTGAGAGAGAGGGGACTGAGAGACACCAGTCAGTGTACAGATATCTCCCTGAGAGAGAGAGGGGACTGAGAGACACCAGTCAGTGTACAGATATCTCCCTGAGAGAGAGGGGACTGAGAGACACCAGTCAGTGTACAGATATCTCCCTGAGAGAGAGGGGACTGAGAGACACCAGTCAGTGTACAGATATCTCCCTGAGAGAGAGAGGGGACTGAGAGACACCAGTCAGTGTACAGATATCTCCCTGAGAGAGAGAGGGGACTGAGAGACACCAGTCAGTGTACAGATATCTCCCTGAGAGAGAGAGGGGACTGAGAGACACCAGTCAGTGTACAGATATCTCCCTGAGAGAGAGGGGACTGAGAGACACCAGTCAGTGTACAGATATCTCCCTGAGAGAGAGGGGGACTGAGAGACACCAGTCAGTGTACAGATATCTCCCTGAGAGAGAGGGGACTGAGAGACACCAGTCAGTGTACAGATATCTCCCTGAGAGAGAGAGGGGACTGAGAGACACCAGTCAGTGTACAGATATCTCCCTGAGAGAGAGGGGACTGAGAGACACCAGTCAGTGTACAGATATCTCCCTGAGAGAGAGGGGACTGAGAGACACCAGTCAGTGTACAGATATCTCCCTGAGAGAGAGGGGACTGAGAGACACCAGTCAGTGTACAGATATCTCCCTGAGAGAGAGAGGGGACTGAGAGACACCAGTCAGTGTACAGATATCTCCCTGAGAGAGAGGGGACTGAGAGACACCAGTCAGTGTACAGATATCTCCCTGAGAGAGAGAGGGGACTGAGAGACACCAGTCAGTGTACAGATATCTCCCTGAGAGAGAGAGGGGACTGAGAGACACCAGTCAGTGTACAGATATCTCCCTGAGAGAGAGGGGACTGAGAGACACCAGTCAGTGTACAGATATCTCCCTGAGAGAGAGAGGGGACTGAGAGACACCAGTCAGTGTACAGATATCTCCCTGAGAGAGAGGGGACTGAGAGACACCAGTCAGTGTACAGATATCTCCCTGAGAGAGAGGGGACTGAGAGACACCAGTCAGTGTACAGATATCTCCCTGAGAGAGAGGGGACTGAGAGACACCAGTCAGTGTACAGATATCTCCCTGAGAGAGAGGGGGACTGAGAGACACCAGTCAGGGTACAGATATCTCCCTGAGAGAGAGGGGGACTGAGAGACACCAGTCAGTGTGCAGATATATCCCTGAGAGAGAGGGGACTGAGAGACACCAGTCAGTGTACAGATATCTCCCTGAGAGAGAGGGGGACTGAGAGACACCAGTCAGTGTACAGATATCTCCCTGAGAGAGAGGGGACTGAGAGACACCAGTCAGTGTACAGATATCTCCCTGAGAGAGAGAGGGGACTGAGAGACACCAGTCAGTGTACAGATATCTCCCTGAGAGAGAGGGGACTGAGAGACACCAGTCAGTGTACAGATATCTCCCTGAGAGAGAGAGGGGACTGAGAGACACCAGTCAGTGTACAGATATCTCCCTGAGAGAGAGAGGGGACTGAGAGACACCAGTCAGTGTACAGATATCTCCCTGAGAGAGAGAGGGGACTGAGAGACACCAGTCAGTGTACAGATATCTCCCTGAGAGAGAGAGGGGACTGAGAGACACCAGTCAGTGTACAGATATCTCCCTGAGAGAGAGAGGGACTGAGAGACACCAGTCAGTGTACAGATATCTCCCTGAGAGAGAGAGGGGACTGAGAGACACCAGTCAGTGTACAGATATCTCCCTGAGAGAGAGGGGACTGAGAGACACCAGTCAGTGTACAGATATCTCCCTGAGAGAGAGAGGGGACTGAGAGACACCAGTCAGTGTACAGATATCTCCCTGAGAGAGAGAGGGGACTGAGAGACACCAGTCAGTGTACAGATATCTCCCTGAGAGAGAGGGGGGACTGAGAGACACCAGTCAGTGTACAGATATCTCCCTGAGAGAGAGAGGGGACTGAGAGACACCAGTCAGTGTACAGATATCTCCCTGAGAGAGAGGGGACTGAGAGACACCAGTCAGTGTACAGATATCTCCCTGAGAGAGAGAGGGGACTGAGAGACACCAGTCAGTGTACAGATATCTCCCTGAGAGAGAGAGGGGGACTGAGAGACACCAGTCAGTGTACAGATATCTCCCTGAGAGAGAGAGGGGACTGAGAGACACCAGTCAGTGTACAGATATCTCCCTGAGAGAGAGAGGGGACTGAGAGACACCAGTCAGTGTACAGATATCTCCCTGAGAGAGAGAGGGGACTGAGAGACACCAGTCAGTGTACAGATATCTCCCTGAGAGAGAGAGGGGACTGAGAGACACCAGTCAGTGTACAGATATCTCCCTGAGAGAGAGAGGGGACTGAGAGACACCAGTCAGTGTACAGATATCTCCCTGAGAGAGAGAGGGGGACTGAGAGACACCAGTCAGTGTACAGATATCTCCCTGAGAGAGAGGGGGACTGAGAGACACCAGTCAGTGTACAGATATCTCCCTGAGAGAGAGGGGGGACTGAGAGACACCAGTCAGTGTACAGATATCTCCCTGAGAGAGAGAGGGGACTGAGAGACACCAGTCAGTGTACAGATATCTCCCTGAGAGAGAGAGGGGACTGAGAGACACCAGTCAGTGTACAGATATCTCCCTGAGAGAGAGAGGGGACTGAGAGACACCAGTCAGTGTACAGATATCTCCCTGAGAGAGAGGGGGACTGAGAGACACCAGTCAGTGTACAGATATCTCCCTGAGAGAGAGGGGACTGAGAGACACCAGTCAGTGTACAGATATCTCCCTGAGAGAGAGAGGGGACTGAGAGACACCAGTCAGTGTACAGATATCTCCCTGAGAGAGAGGGGGACTGAGAGACACCAGTCAGTGTACAGATATCTCCCTGAGAGAGAGAGGGGACTGAGAGACACCAGTCAGTGTACAGATATCTCCCTGAGAGAGAGGGGACTGAGAGACACCAGTCAGTGTACAGATATCTCCCTGAGAGAGAGAGGGGGACTGAGAGACACCAGTCAGTGTACAGATATCTCCCTGAGAGAGAGAGGGGACTGAGAGACACCAGTCAGTGTACAGATATCTCCCTGAGAGAGAGGGGACTGAGAGACACCAGTCAGTGTACAGATATCTCCCTGAGAGAGAGAGGGGGACTGAGAGACACCAGTCAGTGTACAGATATCTCCCTGAGAGAGAGGGGACTGAGAGACACCAGTCAGTGTACAGATATCTCCCTGAGAGAGAGGGGACTGAGAGACACCAGTCAGTGTACAGATATCTCCCTGAGAGAGAGAGGGGGACTGAGAGACACCAGTCAGTGTACAGATATCTCCCTGAGAGAGAGGGGGACTGAGAGACACCAGTCAGTGTACAGATATCTCCCTGAGAGAGAGAGGGGACTGAGAGACACCAGTCAGTGTACAGATATCTCCCTGAGAGAGAGGGGGACTGAGAGACACCAGTCAGTGTACAGATATCTCCCTGAGAGAGAGAGGGGACTGAGAGACACCAGTCAGTGTACAGATATCTCCCTGAGAGAGAGAGGGGGGACTGAGAGACACCAGTCAGTGTACAGATATCTCCCTGAGAGAGAGAGGGGGACTGAGAGACACCAGTCAGTGTACAGATATCTCCCTGAGAGAGAGAGTGGGGACTGAGAGACACCAGTCAGTGTACAGATATCTCCCTGAGAGAGAGAGGGGACTGAGAGACAGCAGTCAGTGTACAGATATCTCCCTGAGAGAGAGAGGGGACTGAGAGACACCAGTCAGTGTACAGATATCTCCCTGAGAGAGAGAGGGGACTGAGAGACACCAGTCAGTGTACAGATATCTCCCTGAGAGAGAGAGGGGACTGAGAGACACCAGTCAGTGTACAGATATCTCCCTGAGAGAGAGAGGGGACTGAGAGACACCAGTCAGTGTACAGATATCTCCCTGAGAGAGAGAGGGGACTGAGAGACACCAGTCAGTGTACAGATATCTCCCTGAGAGAGAGAGAGGGGACTGAGAGACACCAGTCAGTGTACAGATATCTCCCTGAGAGAGAGAGGGGACTGAGAGACACCAGTCAGTGTACAGATATCTCCCTGAGAGAGAGAGGGGGACTGAGAGACAGCAGTCAGTGTACAGATATCTCCCTGAGAGAGAGGGGGACTGAGAGACACCAGTCAGTGTACAGATATCTCCCTGAGAGAGAGGGGACTGAGAGACACCAGTCAGTGTACAGATATCTCCCTGAGAGAGAGAGGGGACTGAGAGACACCAGTCAGTGTACAGATATCTCCCTGAGAGAGAGGGGACTGAGAGACACCAGTCAGTGTACAGATATCTCCCTGAGAGAGAGAGGGGGACTGAGAGACACCAGTCAGTGTACAGATATCTCCCTGAGAGAGGGGGGGACTGAGAGACACCAGTCAGTGTACAGATATCTCCCTGAGAGAGAGAGGGGACTGAGAGACACCAGTCAGTGTACAGATATCTCCCTGAGAGAGAGAGGGGACTGAGAGACACCAGTCAGTGTACAGATATCTCCCTGAGAGAGAGAGGGGACTGAGAGACACCAGTCAGTGTACAGATATCTCCCTGAGAGAGAGGGGGACTGAGAGACACCAGTCAGTGTACAGATATCTCCCTGAGAGAGAGAGGGGACTGAGAGACACCAGTCAGTGTACAGATATCTCCCTGAGAGAGAGAGGGGACTGAGAGACACCAGTCAGTGTACAGATATCTCCCTGAGAGAGAGAGGGGACTGAGAGACACCAGTCAGTGTACAGATATCTCCCTGAGAGAGAGAGGGGACTGAGAGACACCAGTCAGTGTACAGATATCTCCCTGAGAGAGAGAGGGGACTGAGAGACACCAGTCAGTGTACAGATATCTCCCTGAGAGAGAGGGGACTGAGAGACACCAGTCAGTGTACAGATATCTCCCTGAGAGAGAGAGGGGACTGAGAGACACCAGTCAGTGTACAGATATCTCCCTGAGAGAGAGGGGACTGAGAGACACCAGTCAGTGTACAGATATCTCCCTGAGAGAGAGGGGACTGAGAGACACCAGTCAGTGTACAGATATCTCCCTGAGAGAGAGAGGGGACTGAGAGACACCAGTCAGTGTACAGATATCTCCCTGAGAGAGAGAGGGGACTGAGAGACACCAGTCAGTGTACAGATATCTCCCTGAGAGAGAGAGGGGACTGAGAGACACCAGTCAGTGTACAGATATCTCCCTGAGAGAGAGGGGGACTGAGAGACACCAGTCAGTGTACAGATATCTCCCTGAGAGAGAGAGGGGACTGAGAGACACCAGTCAGTGTACAGATATCTCCCTGAGAGAGAGGGGGACTGAGAGACACCAGTCAGTGTACAGATATCTCCCTGAGAGAGAGGGGGGACTGAGAGACACCAGTCAGTGTACAGATATCTCCCTGAGAGAGAGGGGACTGAGAGACACCAGTCAGTGTACAGATATCTCCCTGAGAGAGAGGGGACTGAGAGACACCAGTCAGTGTACAGATATCTCCCTGAGAGAGAGGGGGACTGAGAGACACCAGTCAGTGTACAGATATCTCCCTGAGAGAGAGGGGGACTGAGAGACACCAGTCAGTGTACAGATATCTCCCTGAGAGAGAGGGGGACTGAGAGACACCAGTCAGTGTACAGATATCTCCCTGAGAGAGAGGGGGGACTGAGAGACACCAGTCAGTGTACAGATATCTCCCTGAGAGAGAGAGGGGGACTGAGAGACACCAGTCAGTGTACAGATATCTCCCTGAGAGAGAGGGGGGACTGAGAGACACCAGTCAGTGTACAGATATCTCCCTGAGAGAGAGGGGGACTGAGAGACACCAGTCAGTGTACAGATATCTCCCTGAGAGAGAGAGGGGACTGAGAGACACCAGTCAGTGTACAGATATCTCCCTGAGAGAGAGAGGGGACTGAGAGACACCAGTCAGTGTACAGATATCTCCCTGAGAGAGAGAGGGGGACTGAGAGACAGCAGTCAGTGTACAGATATCTCCCTGAGAGAGAGGGGACTGAGAGACACCAGTCAGTGTACAGATATCTCCCTGAGAGAGAGAGGGGACTGAGAGACACCAGTCAGTGTACAGATATCTCCCTGAGAGAGAGAGGGGACTGAGAGACACCAGTCAGTGTACAGATATCTCCCTGAGAGAGAGAGGGGGACTGAGAGACACCAGTCAGTGTACAGATATCTCCCTGAGAGAGAGAGGGGACTGAGAGACAGCCAGTCAGTGTACAGATATCTCCCTGAGAGAGAGAGGGGACTGAGAGACACCAGTCAGTGTACAGATATCTCCCTGAGAGAGAGAGGGGGACTGAGAGACACCAGTCAGTGTACAGATATCTCCCTGAGAGAGAGAGGGGGACTGAGAGACACCAGTCAGTGTACAGATATCTCCCTGAGAGAGAGGGGGACTGAGAGACACCAGTCAGTGTACAGATATCTCCCTGAGAGAGAGAGGGGACTGAGAGACACCAGTCAGTGTACAGATATCTCCCTGAGAGAGAGGGGGACTGAGAGACACCAGTCAGTGTACAGATATCTCCCTAGAGAGAGGGGGGACTGAGAGACACCAGTCAGTGTACAGATATCTCCCTGAGAGAGAGGGGACTGAGAGACACCAGTCAGTGTACAGATATCTCCCTGAGAGAGAGGGGGGACTGAGAGACAGCAGTCAGTGTACAGATATCTCCCTGAGAGAGAGGGGGGACTGAGAGACACCAGTCAGTGTACAGATATCTCCCTGAGAGAGAGAGGGGGACTGAGAGACACCAGTCAGTGTACAGATATCTCCCTGAGACAGAGAGGGGGGGGGACTGTGATACCAGTCAGTGCAGCGATTTGGTAGATATCCCTCACCGATGTTTCTGTGTCTTTTCTCCAGGACCCTACGTCGACGCCCGGGACTTGAAGACCCCCGGGAACGGCTGTACAGAGAAGGGCCGAGGTTCGGGCTGTACCACACCTTCTAGTCTCCCCGAGAAGTGGGGGAGAGAGAGAGAGAGAGTGAGAGACAGAGAGGAGGGAGAGTGAGCCAGCCTCACTCCGGAATGGGCTCAAGTCTTTCCTGAGTGATCCGCGGGGACGGCCGGGTTGGGGGCGGGGCGGGGGAGGGGGCTCCATCATTGAGTGAGCTGGAGGGCCCGCCTTTCTTCTGGAGGAATCCGCCCCGCCCTCTCCCACGCCGGCCGCCCGCTCGCCATTGATCTCCGCCTGCCTCGTTTTTGTACAAAATGGTTGCTGTGTTCGTTGATTTCTTTATCAAATAAAGTGAGATTCTCTTTTTTTTTTAAGAAAAAAACACACAAAAGAAGTGACCGCCCAGGTTGTCGAGATCCTCCTCTCTGTGTCGTGCGGAGCTCCAGCGTGGTTGTTGGGAGGGGCACCGATGCCGTTTGGTCTGGCGTCGTCAGCGGGCTGTAGTGCGAGGGTGCCCCACTCCTCCGGGAATGAGGCAGCCAGGGTCCCCGGGGGGTGACTCCCGTGGCCGGCCGGCTCCGGTGTCGAGTTTGATCGGCTGGAGCGGCCGCAGGCGAAAAGGTTGACGCAGCGACCTGATGAGTGCAATCTGAGAAGCTTCGACGAGGCGTCCTTTTTTCTTCCGGCCGGCCGACCCGACCCGAGACGGCAACCAAGTCTGGGACCCCCCCCCTACCCCCATCCATTTGCCCTCCCTCCCCCTCCCCTCCCTCACTACCCCTTCCCCCTCCACTCTCATCCCGCACCAGAAATGGGAGGAGACAAGTTTCCAATCGAAAATTTTATTGCTTCCGCCTTCCGCAGCCGAGGGCTGGCATCGTCGAGGACCCCCCCCCCCCTCCCTAAACCGCTCCCATCCCCCACGTGGGTAGCGACGCCAGGCACATTAGGGTCCCCACGGAGAAGCGGGCGGCCCCCATGCTCCGGTACTTCTCGCTCTCCATGTCCACGTCGGCCACAAAGCCCCAGGCCACGGCTCAGGAAGGAGAAATGGCTCCTCCCGGGAGGGCGGTGGGAACCGAGACCAGGTCCATGGCGGACGTCAGGCCCCGGCAGAGGAAGCAGAATACAATTGACCAGCAGTGAATTCACCTCGCTCATTGCCAGCCCGTATCTACAGAGAGAGAGAGAGAGGGAGGATCACCACTCTGCCCGTGAGACATCGGACCAGAATCAGGCCACTCGGCCCATCGAGTCTGCTCCGCCATTCAGTCATGGCTGATATTTTCTCACCCCCCCCCCCCCCCCATTCTCCCCATATCAGGAGACCTGATTGAGGTCTACAAAATCATGAGAGGTCTGGACGGGGTGGATAGCAACAAGCTTTTCCCAAGAGTGGGGGTGTCAGTCACAAGGGGTCACGATTTCACGGTGAGAGGGGGAAAGTTTAAGGGAGATGTGCGTGGAAAGTTTTTTACGCAGAGGGTGGTGGGTGCCTGGAACGCTTTGCCAGCAGAGGTGGGCACGATAGCTTCATTTAAGATGCATCTGGACAGATATATGAACGGGCGGGGAACAGAGAGAAGTAGACTTTGGAAAATAGGCGACAGGTTTAGATAAAGGATCTGGATCAGCGCAGGCTGGGAGGGCCGAAGGGCCTGTTCCTGTGCTGTCATTTTCTTTGTTCAATAACCCCTGACCCGCTTATTAATCGAGACCCTATCTATCTCTGCCTTAAAGACACTCAGTGATTTGGCCTCCACAGCCTTCTGCGGCAAAGAGTTCCACAGATTCACCCCCCTCTGGCTGGAGAAATTCCTCCTCATCTCTGTTTCAAAGGATCGTCCCTTCAGTCTGGGATGGTGAATCCTCTGCTTCTAGTTTTTCCTACAAGTGGAAACATCCTCTCCGTGTCCACTCTATCCCAGGCCTCGCAGTATCCTGTACGTTTCAATAAGATCCCCCCCCTCATCCTTCTAAACTCCCAACGAGTACAGACCCAGAGTCCTCAACCGTTCCTCGTACGACAAGCTCTTCATTCCAGGGATCATTCTTGTGAACCTCCCTCTGGACCCTTTCCAAGGCCCAGCACACCCTTCCTTAGATACGGGGCCCCAAACTGCTCACAATACTCCAAATGGGGTCTGACCAGAGCCTCAGAAGTACATCCCTGCTCTTGTATTCTAGCCCTCTCGACATGAATGCTAACATTGCATTTGCCTTCCTAACTGCCGACTGAACCTGCACGTTAACCTTCAGAGAATCGTGAACAAGGACTCCCAAGTCCCTTTGTGCTTCTGATTTCCGAAGCATTTCCCCATTTAGAAAATAGTCTGTGCCTAAATTCCTCCTTCCAAACCTCACACTTTTCCACATTGTATTCCATCTGCCACTTCATTGCCCACTCTCCTGGCCTGTCCAAATCCTTCTGCAGCCCCTCTGCTTCCTCAATACTACCTGTCCCTCTACAGATCTTTGTATCATCTGCAAACTTAGCAACAGTGCCTTCAGTTTCTTCTTCCAGATCGTTGATGTATATTGTGAAAAGTTGTGGTCACAGCACAGACCCCTGAGGCACACCACTAGTCACCGGCTGCCATCCTGAAAAAGATCCCTTTATCCCCAATCTCTGCCTTCTGCCAGTCAGCCAATCCTCTATCCATGCCAGTATCTTACCCTCAACACCATGGGCTCTTAACTTATTTAACAGTCTCCTATGCGGCACTTTGTCAAAGGCCTTCTGGAAATCTAAATAGGTTACGTCCACTGGTTCCCCTGCGTCGACCCTCCTCGTTACCTCCTCAAAGAACTCTCAACAGATTTGTCAGACAAGAGAGGGAATTAACCATCGCTTGCTTGACATTGAAATGAAAATGAAAATTGCTTATTGTCACGAGTCGGCTTCAATGAAGTTATTGTGAAAAGCCCCTAGTCGCCACATTCCGGCGCCTGTTCGGGGAGGCTGGTACGGGGATTGAACCGTGCCCGCGGGAATTGGGCAGCATGGTAGTATGGTGGTTAGCATAATTGCTTCACAGCTCTAGGGTCCCAGGTTCGGTTCCCGGCTGGGTCACTGTCTGTGCGGAGTCTGCACGTCCTCCCCGTGTGCGCGTGGGTTTCCTCCGGGTGCTCCGGTTTCCTCCCACAGTCCAAAGATGTGCTGGTTAGGTGGATTGGCCATGCTAAATAGCCCGTAGTGTCCTAAAAAGTAAGGTTTGGGGGGGGGGGGGGTTGTTGGGTTACGGGTATAGGGTGGATACGTGGGTTTGAGTAGGGTGATCATTGCTCGGCACAACATCGAGGGCCGAAGGGCCTGTTCTGTGCTGTACTGTTCTATGTTCTATGCTGCTGGCCTGCTTGGTCTGCTTTAAAAGCCAGCGATTTAGCCGAGTGAGCTAAACCAGCCCCATTGAATGGCATTACCGCTAAATACCCCCTACCACACTGTCAACCTCTTGGGGGTTTATCATTGCTCAGAAAGTGTACTGGACGCAGCCGTATATGGTGTCAGCTGGGGGGAGCATTTTGCTGACAGCGATCTTAACTCAGTTCGATTTGAGGTCGTTCCAGGAATGGACAAGGATTGGGGCCTGAGATCAAGGTTCTGAACTGGGGGAAGGAGGGCCGGATTCAAGAATATCCGCCACGATTTGGCCACAGTGGAAAGGAAGTGGACACTGCGAGGCAAAGACAGTGGGACGCCTTTGAGAAGGGAATGGGGAGAGTGCAGGGCCAACATCTTCCAATCAAGATAAAGAGTGGGGGCAATAAATCCAGTGAACCCTGGATATCGAGGGCTACACAGCACTGGATCAGGAGAAAAAGGGAGGCATACGGCAGATATCGAGGGCTTAAAACAGCAGAGGCTCAACAACACAGAAAAGTACAGCACAGGAACAGGCCCTTCGGCCCTCCAAACCTGTGCCGACCATGCTGCCCATCTAAACTACAATCGTCTACACTTCCGGGGTCCGTATCCCTCTATTCCCATCCTATTCATGTATTTGTCAAGATGCCCCTTAAACGTCACTATCGTCCCTGCTTCCACCACCTCCTCCGGCAGCGAGTTCCAGGCACCCACTACCCTCTGTGTAAAATACGTACCTCGTACATCTCCTCTAAACCTTGCCCCTCGCACCTTAAACCTATGCCCCCTAGTAATTGACCCCTCTACCCTGGGAAAAGCCTCTGACTATCCACTCTGTCTATGCCCCTCATAATTTTGTAGACCTCTATCAGGTCGCCCCTCAACCTCCGTCGTTCCAGTGAGAACAAACCGAGTTTATTCAACCTCTCCCCATAGCTAATGCCCTCCATACCAGGCAACATCCTGGTAAATCTCTTCTGCACCCTCTCTAAAGCCTCCACATCCTTCTGGTAGTGTGGCGACCAGAATTGAACACTATACTCCAAGTGTGGCCTAACTAAGGTTCTATACAGCTGCAACATGACTTGCCAATTCTTATACTCAATGCCCCGGCCAATGAAGGCAAGCATGCCGTCGGCCTGCTTGACTACCTTCTCCACCTGTGTCGCCCCTTTCAGTGACCTGTGGACCTGTACACCTAGATCTCTCTGACTTCAATACTCTTGAGGGTTCTACCATTCACTGTATATTCCATACCTGCATTAGACCTTCCAAAATGCATTACCTCAAATTTGTTCGGATTTTTGGGCAGCACGGTAGCACAGTGGATAGCACTGTGGCTTCACAGCGCCAGGTTCGATTCCCGGCTGGGTCACTGTCTGTGCGGAGTCTGCACGTCCTCCCCGTGTCTGCGTGGGTTTCCTCCGGGTGCTCCGGTTTCCTCCCACAGTCCAAAGATGTACAGGTTAGGTAGATTGGCCGTGTTTAATTGTCCCTTAGTGACCAAAAAAGTTAGGAGGGGTTATTGGGTTACGGGGATAGGGTGGAAGTGAGGGCTTAAGTGGGGCGATGCGGACTCGATGGGCCAAACGGCCTCCTTCCGCACTGTATGTTCTATGTTCTAAACTCCATCTGCCATCTCTCCGCCCAAGTCTCCAGCCAATCTAAACCCTGCTGTATCCTCTGACAGTCCTCATCGCTATCCGCAATTCCACCAACCTTTGTGTCGTCCGCAAACTTACTAATCAGACCTGTTACATTTTCCTCCAAATCATTTATATATACTGCGAACAGCAACAGGAGTTTTAAATGTGCAAGAGGGAACGTAATAAGGAAATTTGGAGTGCAAAAATCTAATCCTCTGATCATCTTGTGTGCCTCAATTAATTC
The DNA here is from genome assembly GCF_902713615.1 of Scyliorhinus canicula. NCBI lineage: Eukaryota > Metazoa > Chordata > Chondrichthyes > Carcharhiniformes > Scyliorhinidae > Scyliorhinus > Scyliorhinus canicula. The sequence goes on from NW_024055734.1 coordinate 479,436, forward strand.
ACCTCTTAACCTTCTTCTCTCGAACGAAAACAGCCTCAAGTCCCTCAGTCTTCCCTCGTAAGATCTTCCCTCCATACCGGGCAACATCCTAGTAAATCTCCTCTGCACCCTTTCCAATGCCTCTACATCCTTCCTACAATGTGGCGACCAGAACTGCACACAATACTCCAAATGCGGCCGTACTAGAGTTTTGTACAGCTGCAACATGACCTCATGGCTCCGAAACTCAATTCCTCTACCAATAAAAGCTAACACACCGTACGCCTTCTTAACAACCCTCTCAACCTGGGTGGCAACTTTCAGGGATCTATGGACATGGACACCGAGATCTCTCTGCTCATCCACACTACCAAGAATCTTACCATTAGCCCAGTACTCTGTCTTCCTGTTATTCCTACCAAAATGAAGTCACCTCACACTTTTCTGCATTAAACTCCATTTGCCACCTGTCAGCCCAGCTCTGCAGCTTATCTATGTCCCTCTGTAACTTGTAACATCCTTCTGCACTGTCCACAACTCCACCGACTTTAGTGTCATCTGCAAATTTACTCACCCATCCTTCTACGCCCTCCTCCAGGTCATTTATAAAAATGACAAACAGCAGTGGCCCCAAAACAGATCCTTGCGGTACACCACTAGTAACTGGACTCCAGGCTGAACATTTCCCATCAACCACCACCCTTTGTCTTCTTCCAGCCAGCCAATTTCTGATCCAAACTGCTAAATCACCCTGAAACCCATGCCTCCGTATTTTCTGCAATAGCCTACCGTGGGGAATCTTATCAAGCGCTTTACTGAAATCCATATACACCACATCAACTACTTTACCCTCATCCACCTGTTTGGTCACATATTCAAAGAACTCAATAAGGTTTGTGAGGCATGACCTACCCTTCACAAAACCATGTTGACTATCTCTAATCAAATTATTCCTTTTATAGATGATTATAAATCCTATGTCTTATAAACCTTTCCAAGACTTTGCCCACAACAGAAGTAAGGCTCACTGGTCTATAGTTACCGGGGTTGTCTCTACTCCCCTTCTTGAACAAGGGGACAACATTTGCTATCCTCCAGTCTTCTGGCACTATTCCTGTAGACAATGACGACATAAAGATCAAAGCCAAAGGCTCAGCAATCTCCTCCCTAGCTTCTCTGAGAATTCTTGGATAAATCCCATCCGGCCCAGGGGACTTATCTATTCTCACACTTTCCAGAATCGCTAACACCTCCTCCTTCTGAACCTCAAGCCCTTCTAGTCTAGTAGCCTGTATCTCAGTATTCTCCTCGACAACATTGTCTTTTTCCCGTGTGAATCCTGACGTAAAATATTAATTTAGCACCTCTCCTATCTCCTCGGACTCCACGCACAACTTCCTACTACTGTCCTTGACTGGCTCTATTCTTACCTTAGTCATTCTTTTATTCCTGACATCTATAGAAAGCTTTAGGGTTATCCTTGATCCTACCTGCCAAAGACTTCTCATGTCCCCTCCTGGCTCTTCTTAGCTCTCCCTTTAGAGCCTTCCTAGCTAACTTGTAACTCTCGAGCGCCCTAACTGTACCTTCAGGTCTCATCTTTACATAAGCCTCCTCCTTCCTCTTGACAAGTGATTCAACTGCTTTAGTAAACCACGGTTCCCTCGCTCGACCACTTCCTCCCTGCCTGACAGGTACATACTTATCAAGGACATGCAGTAGCTGTTCCTTCAACAAGCTCCACATTTCCATTGTGTCCATCCCCTGCAGTTTTCCTCTCCAGCCGATGCATCCTAAGTCTTGCCTCATTGCATCATAATTGCCTTTCCCCCAGCTATAACTCTTGCCCTGCGGTATATACCTGTCCCTTTCTATCGCTAAAGTAAACGTAACCGAATTGTGGTCACTATCACCAAAGTGCCCACCTACCTCCAAATCTAACACCTGTCCTGGTTCATTACCCAGTACCAAATCCAATACGGCCCCGCCTCTTGTTGCCCTATCTACATACTGCGTCAGGAAACCCTCCTGCACACATTGGACACAAACTGACCCATCTAAAGTATTCAATCTCTAGCGTTTCCAGTCAATATTTGAAAGTTAAAATCCCCCATAACAACTGATGGAACCATCAATTCACCAGACACGTGCTTTCAGATATGAACAGTGGTTTTAATCTACTTACGACAGAGCCAGCCTGTTACCCGTTGATGAACTCTCGATGAACTGCAGGCTGACTCTGGACAAGGGTATTTATACAGCAGCACAGGGGGGAGGAGTCGTGGGCGGAGCCCTGTACAAACTCCTGAGCATTCCCAGAGCTACACCCCCTAGTGGTCGGATAATGCAACTGCGCTTACAATAGGTATTGGTAAATACAGTGTGAATTACCAAGTTACATTCACCACATTCACCCCCTGCAAAAAAAAATCAAGTCCGGCGGGGGTGGTGGTCTACAAAGTCAGTCTGTCCGGCGGTCGAACTGTCCTGCGGATCACCGGGTTTGCAGCCTCTTGCGGAGGCTGGATGGGTGTTGTGTGCTGGGGTACGATGACGGACTCTGGGGAGGGTTGTATCCGAGCTTCCTACTCTCCTGGTTCGACCGGGGACTGGGGTCGCTGGGGGCTGGCCGGCGCAGGGGACGCGGAGCTGGTGGAGCGAGCTCGTGGGCTCGGGAGCGAGAGGGGGCGGCAGCATGGAGTGGAGGGTGTGGGGTCCTTCTGTGGGGGTAGAGCTGGATCCGGGGGGGTGCCAGGTCCCGGAGGGATACTGTGTCCTGACGACCATCAGGGAACTCGACAAAGGCGTACTGGGGGTTGGAGTGGGGGGGGGGGGGGTTGTGGGGGTGGCAGTTGTGTGGTGACCCTCTGCATGACTGGCGATGCAGGTGGTGGTTTGGTCAGCGGGGGCGTCGCATGCGATGCGTGAACCGTGCTCCACCAGGGCGTCGCGTGCCCGCCGTCCTCGCCGGGTATGTCGTGCCGCCTCCTGGACATCACCAGCACCTGGGTCTGCGTGCTGCGCCCGCCACTCCGCCAGCCTCTCCTCCTCCTCCTCCTCCTCCTCCTCCTCCCTCCTCCTCCTCCTCTCCTCCTCCTCCCTCTCCTCCTCCTCCCTCTCCTCCTCCTCCTCCTCCTCCCTCTCCTCCTCCTCCTCCTCCTCCTCCTCCTCTCCTCCTCCCCTCCTCCTCCTCCTCCCCTCCTCCTCCTCCTCCTCCTCCCCTCCTCCTCCTCCTCCCCTCCTCCTCCTCCCTCTCCTCCTCCTCCCTCTCCTCCTCCTCCCCCTCCTCCTCACTCTCCTCCTCCACCCTCTCCTCCTCATCCTCCTCCTCCTCCCCTCCTCCTCCTCCTCCCCCTCCCTCTCCTCCTCCCTCCCTCCCTCCTCCTCCTCCTCCTCCCCCTCTCCTCCTCATCCTCCTCCTCCTCCTCCTCCTCCTCCCTCCTCCTCCTCCTCCTCCTCCCCTCCTCCTCCCCTCCTCCTCCCTCTCCTCCTCCCTCTCCTCCTCCTCCTCCTCCTCCTCCTCTCCTCCTCCTCCTCCTCTCCCTCCTCCTCCTCCTCCCCTCCTCCTCCCTCCCCCTCCCCCTCTCCTCCTCCTCCTCCCCTCCTCCTCCTCCCTCTACTCCTCCTCCTCCTCCTCCTCCTCCTCTCCTCCTCCTCCTCCCTCTCCTCCTCCCCTCCCCCTCCTCCCCTCCTCCCTCCTCCTCCTCCTCCTCCTCCTCTCCTCCTCCTCCTCCTCCCCCTCCTCCTCCTCCTCCGCCCCTCCCTCTCCTCCTCCTCCCCCCTCCTCCTCCTCCTCCTCCCTCCTCCTCCCTCCTCCCCCTCCTCCTCCTCCTCCTCCTCCTCCTCCTCCTCCTCCTCCCTCCTCCTCCTCCTCCTCCTCCTCCTCCTCCTCCTCCTCCTCCTCCTCTCCTCCTCCTCCTCCTCCTCCCCTCCTCCTCCTCCTCCCTCCTCCTCCCTCTCCTCCTCCTCCTCGCCTCCTCCTCCTCCTCCCCTCCTCCCTCCTCCTCCTCCTCCTCCCTCCTCTCCCTCTCCTCCTCCTCCTCCTCCTCTCCCTCCTCCTCCCCTCCTCCTCCTCCTCCTCTCCTCCTCCTCCTCCTCCTCCCTCCTCCTCCTCCTCCTCCCCCTCTCCTCCTCCTCCTCCTCTCCTCCTCCCCTCCTCCTCTCCTCCTCTCCTCCTCCTCCTCCCTCCTCCTCCTCCTCCTCCTCCTCCCTCCTCCCCTCCCTCTCCTCGCTCCTCCTCCTCCTCCTCCTCCTCCTCCTCCTCCTCCTCCTCCTCCTCCTCCTCTCCTCCTCCTCCTCCTCCCTCTCCTCCTCCTCCTCCTCCTCCTCCCTCCTCCTCCCTCCTCCTCCTCCTCCTCCTCCTCCTCCTCCTCCCTCTCCTCCTCCCTCCCTCCCTCTCCTCCTCCTCCTCCTCCTCCCTCTCCTCCTCCTCCTCCTCCTCCTCCTCCTCCTCCCTCCTCCTCCCTCCCCCTCTCCTCGTCCTCCTCCCTCTCCTCCTCCAGCGGTCCAGGCACCTGAATCTCATCTTCAGGAGCCCAAGGCAGCGCTCCACCACACCCCTGGTTGCTGCGTGGGCCTCGTTGTATCGTGTTTCCGCGTTGGTCTGAGGCCTCCGTGTAGGCCTCATCAGCCAAGACCTCAGCGGATAACCCCTGTCGCCTAGCAACCAGCCCCTCAGCCGGGGGGGACGCCCCTCAAACATCGCAGGGATGAACGACTGCGCCAGTATGTAGGAGTCATGCACACTCCCTGGGAACCTTGCACAGACGTTCATGATCCTCATGTGGGGGTCGCATACCACCTGGATATTCATGGAGTATGTCCCCCTCCTGTTTGTGAACACGTCCCTGTCCCCTGCAGGCGGGCGCATGGGGACGTGAACACAATCGATTGCCCCCTGCACCCTCGGTATCCCGGCCACACTGGCAAATCCACGAGCTCGTGCGTCTTGAGTTGCTCGGTCCTCGGGAAAGGTGATGTAGCGGTCGGCGATGGCATAGAGGGCGTCGGTCACATCCCGGATGCACCTGTGGACCGGGAGATCCCGGAGACGTCCCCGCTCGGAGACTGGAACGAGCCGGTAGCATAGAAGTCAAGAGCGACCGTCACCTTGACGGCAACCGGGATCGCGTGTCCTCCCCCTGTTCCACGTGGGAGCGAGGTGCGCAATGAGGTGACAACGGGCAGCGCGGTAGCATGGTGGGTTAGCATCAATGCTTCACAGCTCCAGGGTCCCAGGTTCGATTCCCGGCTTGGGTCACTGTCTGTGCGGAGTCTGCACGTCCTCCCCGTGTGTGTGCGTGGGTTTCCTCCGGGTGCTCCGGTTTCCTCCCACAGTCCAAAGATGTGCGGGTTAGGTAGATTGGCCATGCTAAATTGCCCGTAGTGTCCTAAAAAATAAGGTTAATGGGGGTTGTTGGGTTACGGGTATAGGGTGGATATGTGGGCTGGAGTAGGGTGATCATTGCTCGGCACAACATCGAGGGCCGAAGGGCCTGTTCTGTGCTGTACTGTTCTAATTCCAAAAAGATATGTATCACCGTCCGCCTACTCAGACGGGGTCTCCTCCTGCAGGTGATGTCCGTCATTGTTAGGAAAGAGACCCGGACACGGTACACCCTCGGCTTTGGTCGTCGCCTCTGGCGCCGTTGCTGCACCCTCACTCTCTCCTCCTCCCCCTCCCCCTCCTCCCCCCCCATGCTGCTCGACGACTGGCAACTCCTCGGCCCTTCCCTCTGCTGCTGCAGCTGGCCCTGCAGCCACTGCGGGTTGTGGGTGTGGATGCTGCTGCATCTCCAAATGCAGTAGCAGCGGCCCCAACCACTGCGCAGAACATAGCCGTTCTGTTCACATACATTGTGCTAACCTACAGAAGGGTGGTGGGAGGCAGAGAAACGGGACATGTTAGACGGAGGTTAGTCGACACCTCGGCAGCCGCCTGCCACGGGATACCTGTGTGTCCCGGTGGCCTGGTCGCGCTACTGACACGCGGGCAGCCTAACCCCTGGTCACTTTCTGCATCCAACGGCCAGTAAACTATGGCCTCCTCACGGGTGTGTCAGTGGCCTGTGGCCGGAAGCCACAGGGGAACCAGCGGCCGTGTCCTCGTCACCGGCACGCCATGGCATGGTGGCAGACATTTTGTTACGGGGTTGGACGGCTCACTCGCTCCCTAACCCCCCCCTCCACACTCACCCCCTCCATCTCCCACACTCCCCCACCTCCGTCTCCCCCACTCCCCGTCCGTCTCCCACACTCCCCCCCTCCGTCTCCCACACTCCCCCCCTCCGTCTCCCACACTCCCCCCCTCCGTCTCCCCCACTCCCCCCCTCCATCTCCCACACTCCCCCACCTCCGTCTCCCACACTCCCCCACCTCCGTCTCCCACACTCCCCCCCTCCGTCTCCCACACTCCCCCCCCTCCGTCTCCCACACTCACCCCCTCCATCTCCCACACTCACCCCCTCCGTCTCCCACACTCCCCCCCCCTCCGTCTCCCACACTCACCCCCTCCATCTCCCACACTCACCCCCTCCATCTCCCACACTCCCCCTCTCCGTCTCCCACACTCCCCCCCCTCCGTCTCCCACACTCCCCCCTCCATCTCCCACACTCCCCCCTCCATCTCCCACACTCCCCCACCTCCGTCTCCCACACTCCCCCCTCCATCTCCCACACTCCTCCCCTCCGTCTCCCCCACTCCCCCTCCGTCTCCCACACTCCCCCCCTCCGTCTCCCACACTCCCCCCCTCCGTCTCCCACACTCCCCCCATCCGTCTACCACTCTCCCCCCTCCGTCTCCCCCACTCCCCCCCCTCCGTCTCCCCCACTCCCCCCCTCCGTCTCCCCCACTCCCCCCTCCGTCTCCCACTCCCCCACCTCCGTCTCCCACACTCCCCCCCTCCGTCTCCCACACTCCCCCACCTCCGTCTCCCCCACTCCCCCCCTCCGTCTCACACACTCCCCCCCTCCGTCTCCCACACTCCCCCCCTCCGTCTCCCACTCCCCCTCCGTCTCCCCCACTCCCCCCCTCCGTCTCCCCAACTCCCCCCTCCGTCTCCCCCACTCCCCCCCTCCGTCTCCCCCACTCCCCCCTCCGTCTCCCACTCCTCCACCTCCGTCTCCCCCACTCCCCCCCTCCGTCTCCCACACTCCCCCCCCGTCTCCCACACTCCCCCCCTCCGTCTCCCACACTCCCCCCCTCCGTCTCCCACACTCCCCCCCTCCGTCTCCCCCACTCCCCCCCTCCGTCTCCCCAACTCCCCCTCCGTCTCCCACACTCCCCCCTCCGTCTCCCCCACTCCCCCCCTCCGTCTCCCCAACTCCCCCTCCGTCTCCCACACTCCCCCCTCCGTCTCCCCCACTCCCCCCCTCCGTCTCCCCCCCTCCCCCTCCTCCGTCTCCCCCACTCCCCCCCTCCGTCTCCCACTCCCCCCCTCCGTCTCCCCCACTCCCCCCTCCGTCTCCCCCACTCCCCCCCCTCCATCTCCCACTCCCCCACCACCGTCTCCCCCACTCCCCCTCCGTCTCCCACACTCCTCCCCTCCGTCTCCCACACTCCCCTCTCCTCTGAGCGGTGGGTGGGCTGAGCGGTGGGTGGGCTGAGCGGTGGGTGGGCTGAGCGGTGGGTGGGCTGCGCGGTGGGTGGGCTGAGCGGTGGGTGGGCTGGGCGGTGGGTGGGCTGAGCGGTGGGATGAGCGGTGGGTGGGCTGAGCGGTGGGTGGGCTGAGCGGTGGGTGGGCTGAGCGGTGGGTGGGCTGAGCGGTGGGTGGGCTGAGCGATGGGCTGAGCGGTGGGTGGGCTGAGCGGTGGGTGGGCTGAGTGGTGGGTGGGCTGAGCGGTGGGTGGGCTGAGCGGTGGGCTGAGCGGTGGGTGGGCTGAGCGGTGGGCTGAGCGGTGGGTGGGCTGAGCGGTGGGTGGGCTGAGCGGTGGGCTGAGCGGTGGGTGGGCTGAGCGGTGGGTGGGCTGAGCGGTGGGCTGAGCGGTGGGTGGGCTGAGCGGTGGGTGGGCTGAGCGGTGGGTGGGCTGAGCGGTGGGTGGGCTGAGCGGTGGGTGGGCTGAGCGGTGGGCTGAGCGGTGGGTGGGCTGAGCGGTGGGTGGGCTGAGCGGGGGGTGGGCTGAGCGGTGGGCTGGGCGGTGGGTGGGCTGAGCGGTGGGTGGGCTGAGCGGTGGGTTGAGCGGTGGGTGGGCTGAGCGGTGGGTGGGCTGAGCGGTGGGTGGGCTGAGCGGTGGGTGGGGCTGAGCGGTGGGCTGAGCGTGGGGTGGGGCTGAGCGTTGGTGGGCTGAGCGGTGGGCTGAGCGGTGGGTGGGCTGAGCGGTGGGTGGGCTGAGCGGTGGGTGGGGCTGAGCGGTGGGTGGGCTGAGCGGTGGGCTGAGCGGTGGTGGGGCTGAGCGGTGGGTGGGCTGAAGCGGGGGTGGGCTGAGCGGTGGGCTGGGCGGTGGGTGGGCTGAGCGGTGGGTGGGCTGAGCGGTGGGTGGGCTGAGCGGTGGGCTGAGCGGTGGGTGGGCTGAGCGGTGGGTGGGGCTGAGCGGTGGGTGGGCTGAGCGGTGGTGGGCTGAGCGGTGGTCTGAGCGGTGGGTGGGCTGAGCGGTGGGCTGAGCGGTGGGTGGGCTGAGCGGTGGGTGGGCTGAGCGGTGGGTGGGCTGAGCGGTGGGCTGAGCGGTGGGTGGGCTGAGCGGTGGGTGGGCTGAGCGGTGGGTGGGCTGAGCGGTGGGTGGGCTGAGCGGTGGGTGGGCTGAGCGGTGGGTGGGCTGAGCGGTGGGTGGGCTGAGCGGTGGGTGGGCTGAGCGGTGGGTGGGCTGAGCGGTGGGTGGGCTGAGCGGTGGGTGGGCTGGGCGGTGGGTGGGCTGAGCGGTGGGTGGGCTGAGCGGTGGGCTGAGCGGTGGGTGGGCTGAGCGGTGGGTGGGCTGAGCGGTGGGCTGAGCGGTGGGTGGGCTGAGCGGTGGGTGGGCTGAGCGGTGGGTGGGCTGAGCGATGGGCTGAGCGTTGGGTGGGCTGAGCGGTGGGTGGGCTGAGCGGTGGGTGGGCTGAGCTGGGGGTGGGCTGAGCGGTGGGTGGGCTGAGCGATGGGTGGGCTGAGCGGTGGGTGGGCTGAGCGGTGGGCTGAGCGGTGGGTGGGCTGAGCGGTGGGTGGGCTGAGCGGTGGGTGGGCTGAGCGGTGGGTGGGCTGAGCGGTGGGTGGGCTGAGCGGTGGGTGGGCTGAGCGGTGGGTGGGCTGAGCGATGGGCTGAGCGGTGGTGGGCTGAGCGGGGGCTGAGCGGTGGGTGGGCTGAGCGGTGGGTGGGCTGAGCGGTGGGTGGCTGAGCGGTGGGTGGGCTGAGCGGTGGGTGGGCTGAGCGGTGGGTGGGCTGAGCGGTGGGTGGGCTGAGCGGGGGGCTGAGCGGTGGGTGGGCTGAGCGGTGGGTGGGCTGAGCGGTGGGTGGGCTGAGCGGTGGGTGGGCTGAGCGGTGGGTGGGCTGAGCGGTGGGTGGGCTGCGGGGTGGGTGGGCTGAGCGTGGGTGGGCTGAGCGGTGGGTTGGCTGAGCGGGGGGCTGAGCGGTGGGTGGGCTGAGCGGTGGGTGGGCTGAGCGTGGGTGGGCTGAGCGGTGGGTGGGCTGAGCGGTGGGTGGGCTGAGCGGTGGGTGGGCTGAGCGGTGGTGGGCTGAGCGGTGGGTGGGCTGAGCGGTGGGTGGGCTGAGCGGTGGGTGGGCTGAGCGGGGGTGGGCTGAGCGTGGGTGGGCTGAGCGGTGGGCTGAGCGGTGGGTGGGCTGAGCGGTGCGCTGAGCGGTGGGTGGGCTGAGCGTGGGTGGGCTGAGCGTGGGTGGGCTGAGCGATGGGATGGTGGGTGGGCTGAGCGGTGGGTGGGCTGAGCGGTGGCTGAGCGGTGGGCTGAGCGGTGGGTGGGCTGAGCGGTGGGTGGGCTGAGCGGTGGGTGGGCTGAGCGGTGGGTGGGCTGAGCGGTGGGTGGGCTGAGCGGTGGGTGGGCTGAGCGGTGGGTGGGCTGAGCGGTGGGTGGGCTGAGCGGTGGGTGGGCTGAGCGGTGGGTGGGCTGAGCGGTGGGTGGGCTGAGCGGTGGGTGGGCTGAGCGGTGGGCTGAGCGGGGGGCTGAGCGGTGGGTGGGCTGAGCGGTGGGCTGAGCGGTGGGTGGGCTGAGCGGTGGGTGGCTGAGCGGTGGTGGGCTGAGCGGTGGTGGGCTGAGCGGTGGGCTGAGCGGTGGGGGGCTGAGCGGTGGTGGGCTGAGCGGTGGTGGGCTGAGCGGTGGGTGGGCTGAGCGGTGGGTGGGCTGAGCGGTGGGTGGGCTGAGCAGTGGGTGGGCTGAGCGGTGGGTGGGCTGAGCGGTGGGTGGGCTGAGCGGTGGGTGGGCTGAGCGGTGGGCTGAGCGGTGGGTGGGCTGAGCGGTGGGTGGGCTGAGCGGTGGGCTGAGCGGTGGGTGGGCTGAGCGGTGGGTGGGCTGAGCAGTGGGTGGGCTGAGCGGTGGGTGGGCTGAGCGGTGGGCTGAGCGGTGGGTGGGCTGAGCGGTGGGTGGGCTGAGCGGTGGGTGGGCTGAGCGGTGGGTGGGCTGAGCGGTGGGTGGGCTGAGCGGTGGGTGGGCTGAGCGGTGGGCTGAGCGGTGGGTGGGCTGAGCGGTGGGCTGAGCGGTGGGTGGGCTGAGCGGTGGGCTGAGCGGTGGGCTGAGCGGTGGGCTGAGCGGTGGGCTGAGCGGTGGGCTGAGCGGTGGGCTGAGCGGTGCGCTGAGCGGTGGGCTGAGCGGTGGGCTGAGCGGTGGGCTGAGCGGTGGGCTGAGCGGTGGGTGGGCTGAGCGGTGGGCTGAGCGGTGGGTGGGGCTGAGCGTGGGGTGGGCTGAGCGGTGGTGAGGGCTGAGCGGTGGGTGGGCTGAGCGGTGGGCTGAGCGGTGGGTGGGCTGAGCGTTGGTGGGCTAGCTGGTGGGTGGGCTGAGCGGTTGGTGGGCTGAGCGGTGGGGTGGGCTGAGCGGGTGGGTGGGCTGAGCGGTGGGCTGAGCGGGTGGGTGGGCTGATCGATGGGTGGGCTGAGCGGTGGGTGGGCTGAGCGGTGGGTGGGCTGAGCGGTGGGTGGGCTGAGCGGGGGGTGGGCTGAGCGGTGGGTGGGCTGAGCGTTGGGTGGCTGAGCGGTGGGGTGGGCTGAGCAGTGGGTGGCTGAGCGGTGGGGTGGGCTGAGCGGTGGGTGGCTGAGCGTGGGGTGGGCTGAGCGGTGGGTGGGCTTGAGCGGTGGGTGGCTGAGCGGTGGGTGGGCTGAGCGGTGGGTGGGCTGAGCGTGGGTGGGCTGAGCGGTGGGCTGAGCGGTGGGTGGGCTGAGCGGTGGGTGGGCTGAGCGGTGGGTGGGCTGAGCGGTGGGTGGGCTGAGCGGTGGGTGGGCTGAGCGGTGGGCTGAGCGGTGGGTGGCTGAGCGGTGGGTGGGCTGAGCGGTGGGCTGAGCGGTGGGTGGGCTGAGCGGTGGGTGGGCTGAGCAGTGGGTGGGCTGAGCGGTGGGCTGAGCGGTGGGTGGGCTGAGCGGTGGGTGGGCTGAGCGGTGGGTGGGCTGAGCGGTGGGTGGGCTGAGCGGTGGGTGGGCTGAGCGATGGGTGGGCTGAGCGGTGGGTGGGCTGAGCGGTGGGTGGGCTGAGCGGTGGGTGGGCTGAGCGGTGGGCTGAGCGGTGGGTGGGCTGAGCGGTGGGTGGGCTGAGCGGGGGGCTGAGCGGTGGGTGGGCTGAGCGGTGGGTGGGCTGAGCGGTGGGTGGGCTGAGCGGTGGGTGGGCTGAGCGGTGGGTGGGCTGAGCGGTGGGTGGGCTGAGCGGTGGGCTGAGCGGTGGGTGGGCTGAGCGGTGGGTGGGCTGAGCGGTGGGTGGCTGAGCGGTGGGTGGGCTGAGCGGTAGTGGCTGAGCGGTGGGTGGGCTGAGCGGGGCTGAGCGGTGGGTGGGCTGTGGGTGGCTGAGCGGTGGGTGGGCTGAGCGGTGGGTGGGCTGAGCGGTGGGTGGGCTGAGCGATGGGCTGAGCGGTGGGTGGGCTGAGCGGTGGGTGGGCTGAGCGGTGGGGGCTGAGCGGTGGGTGGGCTGAGCGGGGTGTGGCTGAGCGGTGGGTGGGCTGAGCGGGGGCTGAGCGGTGGGTGGCTGAGCGGTGGGCTGAGCGTGGGCTGAGCGGTGGGTGGCTGAGCGTGGGTTGAGCGGTGGGTTGGCTGAGCGGTGGCTGAGCGGTGGGTGGGCTGAGCGGTGGGTGGGCTGAGCGGTGGGTGGGCTGAGCGGTGGGTGGGCTGAGCGGTGGGCTGAGCGGTGGGTGGGCTGAGCGGTGGGTGGGCTGAGCGGTGGGTGGGCTGAGCGGTGGGTGGGAGCGGTGGGCTGAGCGGTGGGTGGGCTGCGGTGGGTGGGCTGAGCGGTGGGTGGGCTGAGCGGTGGGTGGGCTGAGCGGTGGGTGGGCTGAGCGGTGGGTGCGCTGAGCGGTGGGTGGCTGAGCGGGGGCTGAGCGGTGGGGGGGCTGAGCGGTGGGTGGGCTGAGCGGTGGGTGGCTGAGCGGTGGGTGGGCTGAGCGTGGGTGGGCTGAGCGGTGGGGTGGGCTGAGCGGTGGGTGGGCTGAGCGTTGGGCTGAGCGGTGGGCTGAGCGGTGGGTGGGCTGAGCGGTGGGTGGGCTGAGCGGTGGGTGGGCTGAGCGGTGGGCTGAGCGGTGGGCTGAGCGGTGGGTGGGCTGAGCGGTGGGTGGGCTGAGCGGTGGGTGGGCTGAGCGATGGGTGGGCTGAGCGGTGGGTGGGCTGAGCGGTGGGCTGAGCGGTGGGTGGGCTGAGCGGTGGGTGGGCTGAGCGGTGGGCTGAGCGGTGGGCTGAGCGGTGGGTGGGCTGAGCGGTGGGTGGGCTGAGCGGTGGGTGGGCTGAGCGGTGGGTGGGCTGAGCGGTGGGCTGAGCGGTGGGTGGGCTGAGCGGTGGGTGGGCTGAGTGGTGGGTGGCTGAGCCACTCACATCTTCCCTCTGGGCCAGGGCCATCAGCGCCTGTATTGAAACTAACCCGGGTGCTTTGTTCTTCTTCCGCTCTAGCCTGGTGATGTCACAAACTCCTTCACCTTGCAGATAAACTAATCGCCGGCCTGTCTGGGTTTCTGCTGCTTGTGGATTTCGAGAGTTGCCCCTCTACACACACACACACAGGGCTGAGGCTGCTGGGAAGTTTAGTCAAGGTCCTGCATCCCCAAACCATGGCTGTTTTTTTTTACTGCTCTAAAGTTCAAAGTCCTTTTCCCAGACCCGAATCTTGCCCGGAAAACCTACAACGGCCAAGCACGGTGAAGTTTGAAACGCCTTAGAGGCCGAATCTCCCGGAGGCCGAGCATGGCTAAATTTTCAGTGTCTTCCAGGCCGAAGATGGCCAAGTCTTCACCAGCTTTGAAATCGAGCGAGTCTACGTGTTAAACATCTTCGAGGCCGATATTGGCTAAATTTTAGATGTCTCAGAGACCGAGCGTGGCTCAATTTTAAACATAAACATAGAACAGTACAGCACAGAACAGGCCCTTCGGCCCTCGATGTTGTGCCGAGCAACGATCACCCTACTCAAACCCACGTATCCACCCTATACCCGTAACCCAACAACCCCCCCCCTTAACCTTACTTTTTTTAGGACACTACGGGCAATTTAGCCTGGCCAATCCACCTAACCCACACATCTTTGGACACTAAGGGGCAATTTAACACGGCCAATCCACCTAACCCACACATCTTTGGACACTAAGGGGCAATTTAACACGGCCAATCCACCTAACCCGCACATCTTTGGACACTAAGGGACAATTTAACACAGTCAATCCACCTAACCTGTACATCTTTGGACACTAAGGGACAATTTAACACGGCCAATCCACCTAACCTGTCCATCTTTGGACACTGAGGGACAATTTAACACGGCCAATCCACCCTAACCTGCACATCTTTGGACTGTGGGAGGAAACCGGAGCACCCGGAGGAAACCCACGCACACACGGGGAGAACGTGCAGACTCCACACAGACAGTGTATTCAGTCCAGCCGCGATCCTGTCCGTTCAGCTCTTCGGTTGATCGTCTTTTGGAGTTTGACTGCCTTCCTCCATCGCTCAAGTCTGCAGTTTGCCACCAATAGATACACCACAATTAACAATTGCCGAATTATCGATATTCGAGGTTATCGACATCCAGGCCGGGACTATCACCCGCGTCTCCGAATCCCACCAGTCTGGGGGTCTTTAACATTTTCTCCGTCCTTCGCAATATCTTTCTGTTTGTGATAAACGCCACTAGTAACACATTGCATGTATTACGGTACTGCCCATCTATTACGGGTACCACGGTAAAATCCCAGCCTGCTGGCCCCTCCCAGCAGGCGGTGTATCAAAGTGTGCGCTCCCCTCCGCTGCTCCCAGTCTGGTCCCAGCTACAGGAGGCACAGCACCTCGTGTAATAAAGCCGCGATTGTTCCGCCCCTCGCGTCTCGCGGTCACCGACGGCACGTCGCTGTTCGAAGGTGTGGAAATGTTCGTCCGACGGCTCCGACCCCCGCCAGCGGTTGCTGGAGCTTCTCCCGTACAGGGGGAATGTCATGCCCGAAGTGGCCAACGTGGACCTGCACCGTGATGTGAATGGAGGGCGGTTCTGGGAAGGGTACGATTCGCTGGTGCGCCCCATGAACTCCCGCCGTGGGTTGAAAATAGAAACTGCTGCGCGATAATGTGGCGACGAGGAGCTTTTCACAGCAACTTCATTGAAGCCTACTCGTGACAATAAGCCACTTTCATTTTCATTTTTCAGCACCGAAGAAGGATCAACTCTATTTTATTAACTGCCGATACGATAATAGACACACGATAACCGTGGGTTTGCACGATGTTAGTTTAACTGGAGCCCTGCGCCTGTCCGATCCAGTTGAATCTCTCAGAGCGCGGTGCGAGTCTGTGCTGTGCTTGGTGAGTTCTTGTGCGTCTGAGAGGCAGCACCCAGAATGAACGGGAACCGTGGTGCCCTAGAACGTAGAACATGACAGCGCAGTACGGGCCCTTCGGCCCTCGATGTTGCGCCGACCTGTGAAACCATCTGAAGCCTATCTGACCCACACTATTCCATTTTCATCCATATGTCTATCCAGCGACCACTTAAATGCCCTTAAAGTTGGCGAGTCTACTACTGTTGCAGGTAGGGCGTTCCACACCCCTACTACTCTCTGAGTAAAGAAACTGCCTGACATCTGTCCTGTATCTACCACCCCTCAATTTAAAGCTGTGTCCCCTCGTGTTGGTCATCACCATCCGAGGAAAGAGACTCTCACTGTCCACCCTATCGGACCCTCTGACTACCTTATATGTCTTTATAGTGCGTGTGTTCTAACTGGTGATTGGCTGCGGTGTTTGTCCATGTTGATTGGTCCCTGTGTGTGTGTCCATCAGTGTGTGTCTGCACCATGATATACGGGTGTACATTGTGACAACAACGACCCTCGTGATTGTGTGGTTGGCCCTTCCCACGATCCCCCGGTACTGGGTAGGCTTCTGATGCGACACGAAGCTGGCTAGGCCTCAATGTTCTGTTGGTAGTGTGTAGCGCTGCTTATCCATGAGGGGGTACCCAACCTTGTCTCAGATTGTCCCTGCCTTCTCCCAGCAACCAAGCCCCAGAGGCCTCGCACACCTCATTTTGTGCAGCCCGATCGGATGCCTTCTGACCCTCTCTAATTAAAGCTTTGTCCGCGGCGCTCCCGATCGCGCAAATCCCCGTGCTTTTCATAACGCCGGCTGCAAGCGGCCGGCGTGGGTCGCAAAGATGGGCCGGCGTGGGTCGCAAAGATCGGCCGGCGTGGGTCGCGAAGGTCGGCCGGCGTGGGTCGCGAAGGTCGGCAAGCGTGGGTCGCGAAGATCGGCCGGTTGGTAAAAATGGGTCCCCGGAAAAAAGAACATAGAATATACAGTGCAGACGGAGGCCATTCAGCCCATCGAGTCTGCACCGACCCACTTAAGCCCTCACTTCCACTCTACCCCCGTAACCCAATAACCCCTCCTAATCTTTCTGGTCACTAAGGGACAATTTAACACGGCCAATCCACCTAACCTGTACATCATTGGGCACTGAGGGACAATTTAACACGGCCAATCCACCTAACCTGTACATCATTGGGCACTGAGGGACAATTTAACACGGCCAATCCACCTAACCTGTACATCTTTGGACTCAAAGGGACAATTTAGCACGGCCAATCCACCTAACCTGTACATCTTTGGACACTAAGGGACAATTTAACACGGCCAATCCCCCCTAACCTGTACATCTTTGGGCACTAAGGGACAATTTAACACGGCCAATCCACCTAACCTGTACATCTTTGGGCACTGAGGGACAATTTAGCACGGCCAATCAACCTAACCTGTACATCTTTGGACTCTAAGGGACAATTTAGCACGGCCAATCCCCCTAACCTGTACATCTTTGGACACTGAGGGACAATTTAACACGGCCAATCCACCCTAACCTGTACATCTTTGGACACTAAGGGGCAATTTAACACGGCCAATCCACCCTAACCTGTACATCTTTGGACACTAAGGGACAATTTAACACGGCCAATCCACCCTAACCTGTACATCTTTGGACACTGAGGGACAATTTAACACGGCCAATCCACCTAACCTGCACATCTTTGGACACTAAGGGACAATTTAACACGGCCAATCCCCCTAACCTGTACATCTTTGGACACTGAGGGACAATTTAACACGGCCAATCCCCCTAACCTGTACATCTTTGGACACTAAGGGACAATTTAACACGGCAAATCCACCTAACCTGTACATCTTTGGGCACTGAGGGACAATTTAACACGGCAAATCCACCCTAACCTGTACATCTTTGGACACTAAGGGACAATTTAACACGGCAAATCCCCCTAACCTGTACATCTTTGGACACTGAGGGACAATTTAACACGGCCAATCCCCCTAACCTGTACATCTTTGGACACTGAGGGACAATTTAACACGGCCAATCCACCCTAACCTGTACATCTTTGGACACTGAGGGGCAATTTAACACGGCCAATCCACCTAACCTGTACATCTTTGGGCTGTGGGAGGAAACCGGAGCACCCGGAGGAAACCCACGCAGACACGGGGAGGACGTGCAGACTCCGCACAGACAGTGACCCAGCGGAGAATCGAACCTGGGACCCTGGAGCTGTGAAGCTACAGTGCTAACCACTGTGCTACCGTGCTGCCCGCAAAAAAGTTTGAAGACCACTGGCCTAGCCTATTGGACCATTGGTGTGCCAGTATTAAATGACGTTGTCTCCCTGGTCCCATAGTAAAAACATTTTCCTGCTGATACAATTGATCAATCTTTATGAAAATGAAACAAAAAAATGAAAATTGCTTATTGTCGCGAGTAGGCTTCAAACGAAGTTACTGTGATAAGCCCCTAGTCGCCACATTTCGGCCCCTGTTCGGGGAGGCTGGTACGGGAATCGAACCGTGCTGCTGGCCTGCTTGGTCTGCTTTCAAAGCCGGCGATTTAGCCCAGTGAGCTAAACCAGCCCCGATCTCCACATCCGCGAAACCCGGATTCTAAAACCTTTGAAACATGTGCTGAGTGTGTCACGGTGACCATTCACCACTGGATCGCATTGTGCTGTGTTGTTGGCCGTGTGGGCTCCGGCCCCTGGCTCCGCCCCTTTGGGGGTGGTATATAGAGCTGCTGCCCCGTAGGCGGCTCTCAGTAGCAGAGCAGTCGCAGGCAGGCAGAGTTCGAGCTGATTAAAGCCACTGTCGCACTGATGGTCGCATCAATTTAATCAGCTATAACATCGCGATGGAAGCAGCCCTCAAACCTGACCGACTGGAACTCGACCCACAGGCCGTGGGGATTATTTTGGCACTGGCGCCGCTGTTTCGAGGCCTACCTCGCCTCCTCCTCCTCGCCCGGGTGAGCCATCGACTCCCTCACAGGTCAAGCCCACCCGCCTGCCCTCGGTCACCCTAACCCCGCTCAGCCGCCACTTTAATTCCTGCACGCGGGACGGACATTTCTCCGCATTCAAAGCTCCTGTGGCTGGAGAATCTGGTCGGGTTTGGGGGGGGTGGGGTCTGCCTGCCCCTTTCTTCCTCTGCTATCGGATCTCGGGGTCCCCCTGGGCTCCCTGCCCAAGCTGATCCCCCTTCGTTGCTGGCCCTGACCTGTGCTGATATGCATCACTGTAAATACACCAGCGGTTAATGTACATAGAACATAGAACATTACCGCGCAGTACAGGCCCTTCGGCCCTCGATGTTGCCCGGGGGTAGCATTGTGGACAGCACAATTGCTTCACAGCTCCAGGGTCCCAGGTTCGATTCCCGGCCGGGTCACTGTCTGTGCGGAGTCTGCACGTCCTCCCCGTGTGTGCGTGGGTTTCCTCCGGCTGCTCCGCTTTCCTCCCTGTGGTAATATGACTAGGGGTATTACGGTACCTCGGAAGTCAGCTGCTATTGGTGCAGAGGACTTGCGGCCCATTAGCCAGGGTGGGTCATGTGCCTCTCAGCCGATTGGCTGAGGAAGTCATGTGCCTCTCAGCTGATCGGCTGAGAGGTAGATAGCTCCGCCTACAATGCGGGATATAAGAACCCGTGTTCCCCGGCAGTCGGCCTTTCTTCTGCACGTCAGTTGCCAGACACACACCTTGTGCATTAAAGCCGATTGTTTGGATCTCATCTACGTTTCGTGTCCATTGATGGTGCATCACTCCCACAGTCACAAAGATGTGCAGGTTAGGTGGATTGGCCGTGATAAATTGTCCCTTAGCGTCCAAAATTGCCCTCAGTGTTGGGTGGAGTTGCTGGGTTGTAGGGATAGGGTGGAGGTGTTGACCTTGGGTAGGGTGCTCTTTCCAAGAGCCGGTGCAGACTCGATGGGCCGAATGGCCTCCTTCTGCACTGTAAATTCTATGATCTATGACCTGTGAAATGCCTCTAAAGCCCATCTACTCTATTCCCTTATCGTCCATATGTCTATCCAATGACCATTTAAATGCCCTTAATGTTGGCGAGTCCACTACTGTGGCAGGCAGGGCGTTCCACGCCCCTACTACTCTCTGAGTAAAGAACCTACCTCTGACATCTGTCCGATATCTATCTCCCCTCAATTTAAAGCTATGCCCCCTCGTGCTAGACATCACCATCCGAGGGAAAAGGCTCTCACTGTCCACCCTATCTAATCCTCTGATCACCTTGTCTGCCTCAATTAAGTCACCTCTTAACCTTCTTCTCTCTAACGAAAGCAGCCTCAAGTCCCTCAGCCTTTCCTCGTATGATCTTCCCTCCATACCAGGCAACATCCTGGTAAATCTCCTCTGCACCCTTTCCCAATGCTTCCACATCATTCCTATAATGCGGCGACTAGAAATGCACGTACTGAGGATGTGTTTCTGGTTGTTGGATTGTTGGGGAGTTCGTGGGGGTGATGAGGATGGGGGTCTGGAGGCTGTGTTATTGGGAGGTTAGTGGAGGTGATGAGGATGGGGGTCTGGAGGCTGTGTTATTGGGAAGTTAGTGGGGGTGATGAGGATGGGTTTCTGGAGGCTGTGTTATTGGGAGGTTAGTGGGGGTGATGAGGATGGGTTTCTGGAGGCTGTGTTATTGGGGAGTTAGTGGGGGGGATGAGGGTGGGTTTCTGGAGGCTGTGTTATTGGGAGGTTAGTGGAGGTGATGAGGATGGGTGTCTGGAGGCTGTGTTATTGGGGAGTTAGTGGGGGTGATGAGGATGGGTTTCTGGAGGTTGTGTTATTGGGAAGTTAGTGGGGATGATGAGGATGGGTTTCTGGAGGCTGTGTTATTGGGAAGTTAGTGGAGGTGATGAGGATGGGTTTCTGGAGGCTGTGTTATTGGGGAGTTAGTGGGGTGATGAGGATGGGTTTCTGGAGGCTGGGTTATTGGGAAGTTAGTGGGGGGGATGTGGATGGGTTTCTGGAGGCTGTGTTATTGGGAGGTTAGTGGGGTGATGAGGATGGGTTTCTGGAGGCTGTGTTATTGGGAGGTTAGTGGAGGTGATGAGGATGGGGGTCTGGAGGATGTGTTATTGGGAAGTTAGTGGGGGTGATGAGGATGGGGTCTGGAGGCTGTGTTATTGGGGAGTTAGTGGGGGTGATGAGGATGTGTTTCTGGAGGCTGTGTTATTGGGAGGTTAGTGGGGGTGATGTGGATGGGTTTCTGGAGGCTGTGTTATTGGGAGGTTAGTGGAGGTGATGAGGATGGGGGTCTGGAGGCTGTGTTATTGGGAGGTTAGTGGGGGTGATGAGGATGGGTTTCTGGAGGCTGTGTTATTGGGAGGTTAGTGGGGGGGATGTGGATGGGTTTCTGGAGGCTGTGTTATTGGGAGGTTAGTGGGGGTGATGTGGATGGGTTTCTGGAGGCTGTGTTATTGGGGAGTTAGTGGACGTGATGTGGATGGGTTTCTGGAGGCTGTGTTATTGGGGAGTTAGTGGGGGTGATGAGGATGGGTTTCTGGAGGCTGTGTTATTGGGGAGTTAGTGGGGGTGATGAGGATGGGTTTCTGGAGGCTGTGTTATTGGGAGGTTAGTGGAGGTGATGTGGATGGGTGTCTGGAGGCTGTGTTATTGGGGAGTTAGTGGGGGTGATGAGGATGGGTTTCTGGAGGCTGTGTTATTGGGAAGTTAGTGGGGGTGATGAGGATGGGTTTCTGGAGGCTGTGTTATTGGGGAGTTAGTGGGGGTGATGTGGATGTGTTTCTAGACCTTGCGATGTTTGGGAGTCAGTGACGTTGGAGGATGGATTCCTGGAGGTTCTGTTGTAGATACACTAAGACACTGAAATACACAAGGGGTTAATGTAAATACACTGGGACTAAATAAACACTAGAGGGCGCACCAGAGACGTGACACACAGACATTCAACCAAGAGGTCAGTAAGATAGGACACGACCAATGGGCAGTCAAGACACACCCAGCAGTGACACTACCACAAGGGGGCGACCCGTATAAAAGGACAGGGCACACATGCTCTTGCTCTTTCCACAGGCGAGGACAGGGGCAGGGGCAGATCAGAAGCATCACACCCACCGCATGGCTTAGAGCAGACTGGTTAGTTAGACTGAGTTACTGTAGCAAGATCAGCCGGAGATCAGCCGGAGAGACAAACTCAAGTAGGAGAATTGTTAACCGTTCAATAAATGTGTTAAACCCATCTCCAAGTCTGAACCTTCCACATCAAGGAAGCAGCTTAAGCGACGTGAAGGAGCCGAACACAACAGGCAGTACCTGCCGGGACCCTAACCCCCTGCCCTGGGGTCCGAGGGGCTGGATTTTGGAAGGCGGGCCCATTGTGAGTTCACAGAGGAGGGGGCGGAATCAGCTCGAACACCCGGCAGAGCAGAGGCCACTGTGACTTCCTGGAGAGGGTCTCCACCAGGCCTCCAACTGGGCGCACAGCCTCTGGGGGCACCTCGGTCGCTGGGGGGGGGAGGAAGCGGGGAGGGAGGGGGGGTGGTGTAGGCTCCGACATGTCCCTCTGGGGCCTGGGCCTCCTTCTCCTGCTGGGCCCGGCCCTTGGGTGCCTGCTGTGCTCGCCGCAGCTGAAGGAGGTGCTGGAGGACCTGCTCATCGACTACATCCCGGACCACAGCAAGGGCGCCGAGCAGGAGAAGGCGGCCCAGACAGTGCAGGGGCTCATCGACCAGTACGGGCGCTACAGCCAGATGGGTAGGTTCCCATCTGGGGAGGGGAGGGGAGGGGGGTCCCGTCCAATCCGTAGGGTCCTCAGGCTGGGAGACACTCCCTCCCTCAATCTCCAAACTCCGGCTCTCCCTCCCTCCCTCAGTCTCCAAACTCCAGGACTCCCTCAGTCTCCAAACTCCGGGGCTCCCTTCCTCAGTCTCCAAACTCCGGGACTCCCTCCCTCAGTCTCCAAACTCCGGGACTCCCTCCCTCAGTCTCCAAACTCCGGCTCTCCCTCACTCAGCCTCCAAACTCCCTCCCTCCCTCAGTCTCCAAACTCCGGGTCTCCCTCCCTCAGTCTCCAAACTCCGGGACTCCCTCCCTTCCTCAGTCTCCAAACTCCGGCTCTCCCTCACTCAGCCTCCAAACTCCCTCCCTCCCTCAGTCTCCAAACTCCGGGTCTCCCTCCCTCAGTCTCCAAACCCCGGGACTCCCTCCCTCAGTCTCCAAACTCCGGCTCTCCCTCCCTCAGTCTCCAAACTCCGGGACTCCCTCCCTCCCTCAGTCTCCAAACTCCGGGTCTCCCTTCCTCAGTCTCCAAACTCCGGAACTCCCTCCCTCAGTCTCCAAAATCCGGAACTCCCTCCCTCAGTCTCCAAACTCCGGCTCTCCCTCCCTCAGTCTCCAAACTCCGGGACTCCCTCCCTCCCTCAGTCTCCAAACTACGGGACTCCCTCCCTCAGTCTCCAAACCCCGGGACTCCCTCCCTCCCTCCGTCTCCAAACTCCGGAACTCCCTCCCTCCGTCTCCAAACTCCGGAACTCCCTCCATCAGTCTCCAAACTCCGGGCCTCCTTCCCTCAGTCTCCAAACTCCGGGACTCCCTCCCTCAGTCTCCAAACTCCGGGACTCCCTCCCTCAGTCTCCAAACTCCGGGTCTCCCTCCCTCAGTCTCCAAACTCCGGGAATCCCTCCCTCCCTCAGTCTCCAAACTCCGGGACTCCCTCCCTCCCTCAGTCCCCAAACTCCTGGACTCCCTCCCTCAGTCTCCAAACTCCGGGACTCCCTCCCTCAGTCCCCAAACTCCGGGACTCCCTCCCTCCCTCAGTGCCTCAGATGCCAAACTACACAACACATTATTCTCTCTTCCCATCTACATGTTGTTTAGCAGGGCCTGTACTGTCGAAAATCACTATCGTATTGAAGAGGGAGATAACAGGCATTGTAAAACAGAAACTCAAAGGTAAATATCTCACCATTATAGATAGAACAACAGATACCCGGGAGTGAGTTACAGACTGGAATCGAATCGAGGGGTTCAGGGTGGTTTATATATAGAATAACAGATACCCGGGAGTGAGTTACAGACTGGAATCTAATCGAGAGGTTCAGGGTGGTTTATATATAGAATAACAGATACCCGGGAGTGAGTTACAGACTGGAATCTAATCGAGGGGTTCGGGGTGGTTTATATATAGAATAACAGATACCCGGGAGTGAGTTACAGACAGGAATCTAATCAAGGGGTTCGGGATGGTTTGTATACAGAATAACAGATACCCGGGAGTGAGTTACAGACTGGAATCTAATCGAGGAGTTTGGGTTGGTTTATTTTTAGAATAACAGATACCCGGGAGTCAGTTACAGACTGGAATCTAATCGAGGGGTTCGGGATGGTTTATATATAGAATAACAGATACCCGGGAGTGAGTTACAGACTGGAATCTAATCAAGGGGTTCGGGATGGTTTATATATAGAATAACAGATACCCGGGAGTGAGTTACAGACTGCAATCTAATCGAGGGGTTCGGGGTAGTTTATATATAGAATAACAGATACCCGGGAGTGAGTTACAGACTGGAATCTAATCGAGGGGTTTGGGGTGGTTTATATATAGAATAACAGATACCCGGGAGTGAGTTACAGACTGGAATCTAATCGAGGGGTTCGGGGTGGTTTATATATAGAATAACAGATACCCGGGAGTGTGTTACACACTGGAATCTAATCGAGGGGTTCGGGGTGGTTTATATATAGAATAACAGATACCCGGGAGTGAGATACAGACTGGAATCTAATCGAGGGGTTCGGGGTGGTTTATATATAGAATAACAGATACCCGGGAGTGAGTTACAGACTGGAATCTAATCGAGGGGTTCGGGGTGGTTTATATACAGAATAACAGATACCCGGGAGTGAGTTGCAGACTGGAATCTAATGAAGGGGTTTGGGGTGGTTTATATATAGAATAACAGATACCCGGGAGTGAGTTACAGATTGGAATCTAATCGAGGGGTTCGGGGTGGTTTATATATAGAATAACAGATACCCGGGAGTGAGTTACAGACTGGAATCTAATCGAGGGGTTCGGGGTGGTTTATATATAGAATAACAGATACCCGGGAGTGAGTTACAGACTGGAATCTAATCGAGGGGTTCGGGGTGGTTTATATACAGAATAACAGATACCCGGGAGTGAGTTGCAGACTGGAATCTAATGAAGGGGTTTGGGGTGGTTTATATATAGAATAACAGATACCCGGGAGTGAGTTACAGATTGGAATCTAATCGAGGGGTTCAGGGTGGTTTATATATAGAATAACAGATACCCGGGAGTGAGTTACAGACTGGAATCTAATCGAGGGATTTGGGTGGTTTATATATAGAATAACAGATACCCGGGAGTGAGTTACAGGCTGGAATCTAATCGAGGGGTTCGGGATGGTTTATATATAGAATAACAGATACGCGGGAGTGAGTTACTGACTGGAATCTAATCGAGGGGTTCGGGGTGGTTTATATATAGAATAACAGATACCCGGGAGTGAGGTACAGACTGGAATCTAATCGAGGGGTTCGGGGTGGTTTATATACAGAATAACAGATACCCGGGAGTGAGATACAGACTGGAATCTAATCGAGGGGTTCAGGGTGGTTTATATACAGAATAACAGATACCCGGGAGTGAGTTACAGACTGGAATCTAATCGAGGGGTTCGGGATGGTTTATATATAAAATAACAGATACCCGGGAGTGTGTTACAGACTGGAATCTAATCGAGGGGTTCTGGATGGTTTATATACAGAATTACAGATACCCGGGAGTGAGTGACAGACTGGAATCTAACCGAGGGGTTCAGGGTGGTTTATATATAGAATAACAGATACCCGGGAGTGAGTTACAGACTGGAATCTAATCGAGGGGTTCGGGGTGGTTTATATATTGAATAACAGATACCCGGGAGTGAGTTACAGACTGGAATCTAATCGAGGGGTTCGGGGTGGTTTATATATAGAATAACAGATACCCGGGAGTGAGTTACAGACTGGAATCTAACCGAGGGGTTCAGGGTGGTTTATATATAGAATAACAGATACCCGGGAGTGTGTTACAGACTGGAATCTAATCGAGGGGTTCGGGGTGGTTTATATATAGAATAACAAATACCCGGGAGTGAGTTACAGACTGGAATCTAATCGAGGGGTTTGGGATGGTTTATATATAGAATAACAGATACCCGGGAGTGAGTTACAGACTGGAATCTAACGGAGGGGTTCGGGGTGGTTTATATATAGAATAACAGATACCTGGAAGTGAGTTACAGACTGGAATCTAATCGAGGGGTTCGGGGTGGTTTATATATAGAATTACAGATACCCGGGTGTGAGTTACAGACTGGAATCTGATCGAGGGGTTTGGGTGGTTTATATATAGAATAACAGATACCCGGGAGTGAGTTACAGACTGGAATATAATCGAGGGGTTCGGGGTGGTTTATATATAGAATAACAGATACTCGGGAGTGAGTTACAGACTGGAATCGAATCGAGGGGTTCGGGGTGGTTTATATATAGAATAACAGATACTCGGGAGTGAGTTACAGACTGGAATCTAATCGAGGGGTTCGGGGTGGTTTATATATAGAATAACAGATACCCGGGAGTGAGTTACAGACTGGATCTAATCGAGGGGTTCGGGATGGTTTATATATAGAATAACAGATACCCGGGAGTGAGTTACAGACTGGAATCTAATCGAGGGGTTCGGGGTGGTTTATATATAGAATAACAGATACCCGGGAGTGAATTACAGACTGGAATTTAATCGAGGGGTTCGGGATGGTTTATATATAGAATAACAGATACCCGGGAGTGAGTTACAGACTGGAATCTAATCGAGGGGTTCGGGATGGTTTATATACAGAATAACAGATACCCTGGAGTGAGTTACAGACTGGAATCTAATCGAGGGGTTCGGGGTGGTTTATATATAGAATAACAGATACCCGGGAGTGAGTTACAGACTGGAATCTAATCGAGGGGTTAGGGGTGGTTTATATATAGAATAACAGATACCCGGGAGTGAGTTACAGACTGGAATCTAATCGAGGGGATCTGGATGGTTTATATATAGTATAACCGATAACCGGGAGTGAGTTACAGACTGGAATCTAATCGAGGGGTTCGGGGTTATTTATATATAGAATAACAGATACCCGGGAGAGAGTTACAGACTGGAATCTAATCGAGGGGTTCGGGATGGTTTATATATAGAATAACAGATACCCGGGAGTGAGTTACAGACTGGAATCTAATCAAGGGGTTCAGGGTGGTTTATATACAGAATAACAGATACACGGGAGTGAGTTACAGACTGGAATCTAATCGAGGGGTTAGGGGTGGTTTATATATAGAATAACAGATACCCGGGAGTGAGTTACAGACTGGAATCTAATCAAGGGGTTCGGGATGGTTTGTATACAGAATAACAGATACCCGGGAGTGAGTTACAGACTGGAATCTAATCGAGGAGTTTGGGTTGGTTTATTTTTAGAATAACAGATACCCGGGAGTGAGTTACAGGCTGGAATCTAATCGAGGGGTTCGGGGTGGTTTATATATAGAATAACAGATACCCGGGAGTGAGTTACAGACTGGAATCTAATCGAGGGGTTCGGGGTGGTTTATATATAGAATAACAGATACCCGGGAGTCAGTTACAGACTGGAATCTAATCGAGGGGTTCGGGATGGTTTATATATAGAATAACAGATACCCGGGAGTGAGTTACAGACTGGAATCTAATCAAGGGGTTCGGGATGGTTTATATATAGAATAACAGATACCCGGGAGTGAGTTACAGACTGCAATCTAATTGAGGGGTTCGGGGTAGTTTATATATAGAATAACAGATACCCGGGAGTGAGTTACAGACTGGAATCTAATCGAGGGGTTTGGGGTGGTTTATATATAGAATAACAGATACCCGGGAGTGAGTTGCAGACTGGAATCTAATCGAGGGGTTCGGGGTGGTTTATATATAGAATAACAGATACCCGGGAGTGTGTTACACACTGGAATCTAATCGAGGGGTTCGGGGTGGTTTATATATAGAATAACAGATACCCGGGAGTGAGATACAGACTGGAATCTAATCGAGGGGTTCGGGGTGGTTTATATATAGAATAACAGATACCCGGGAGTGAGTTACAGACTGGAATCTAATCGAGGGGTTCGGGGTGGTTTATATACAGAATAACAGATACCCGGGAGTGAGTTGCAGACTGGAATCTAATGAAGGGGTTTGGGGTGGTTTATATATAGAATAACAGATACCCGGGAGTGAGTTACAGATTGGAATCTAATCGAGGGGTTCGGAGTGGTTTATATATAGAATAACAGATACCCGGGAGTGAGTTACAGACTGGAATCTAATCGAGGGGTTCGGGGTGGTTTATATATAGAATAACAGATACCCGGGAGTGAGTTACAGACTGGAATCTAATCGAGGGGTTCGGGGTGGTTTATATACAGAATAACAGATACCCGGGAGTGAGTTGCAGACTGGAATCTAATGAAGGGGTTTGGGGTGGTTTATATATAGAATAACAGATACCCGGGAGTGAGTTACAGATTGGAATCTAATCGAGGGGTTCAGGGTGGTTTATATATAGAATAACAGATACCCGGGAGTGAGTTACAGACTGGAATCTAATCGAGGGATTTCGGGTGGTTTATATATAGAATAACAGATACCCGGGAGTGAGTTACAGGCTGGAATCTAATCGAGGGGTTCGGGATGGTTTATATATAGAATAACAGATACGCGGGAGTGAGTTACCGACTGGAATCTAATCGAGGGGTTCGGGGTGGTTTATATATAGAATAACAGATACCCGGGAGTGAGGTACAGACTGGAATCTAATCGAGGGGTTCGGGGTGGTTTATATACAGAATAACAGATACCCGGGAGTGAGATACAGACTGGAATCTAATCGAGGGGTTCAGGGTGGTTTATATACAGAATAACAGATACCCGGGAGTGAGTTACAGACTGGAATCTAATCGAGGGGTTCGGGATGGTTTATATATAGAATAACAGATACCCGGGAGTGTGTTACAGACTGGAATCTAATCGAGGGGTTCTGGATGGTTTATATACAGAATTACAGATACCCGGGAGTGAGTGACAGACTGGAATCTAACCGAGGGGTTCAGGGTGGTTTATATATAGAATAACAGATAGCCGGGAGTGAGTTACAGACTGGAATATAATCGAGGGGTTCGGGGTGGTTTATATATTGAATAACAGATACCCGGGAGTGAGTTACAGACTGGAATCTAATCGAGGGGTTCGGGGTGGTTTATATATAGAATAACAGATACCCGGGAGTGAGTTACAGACTGGAATCTAACCGAGGGGTTCAGGGTGGTTTATATATAGAATAACAGATACCCGGGAGTGTGTTACAGACTGGAATCTAATCGAGGGGTTCGGGGCGGTTTATATATAGAATAACAAATACCCGGGAGTGAGTTACAGACTGGAATCTAATCGAGGGGTTTGGGATGGTTTATATATAGAATAACAGAT
>NW_024055734.1:508397-565619 GCF_902713615.1 Scyliorhinus canicula
TACCTGTCCTGGGAGTGTTTGATGGGGACAGTGTAGAGGGAGCTTTACTCTGTATCTAACCCCGTGCTGTACCTGTCCTGGGAGTGTTTGATGGGGACAGTGTAGGGGGATCTTTACTCTGTATCTAACCCCGTGCTGTACCTGTCCTGGGAGTGTTTGATAGGGACAGTGTAGAGGGAGCTTTACTCTCTATCTAACCCCGTGCTGTACCTGTCCTGGGAGTGTTTGATGGGGACTGCGTAGAGGGAGCTTTACTCTGTATCTCACCCCGTGCTGTCCCTGTCCTGGGAGTGTTTGATGGGGACAGTGAAGAGGGAGCTTTACTCTGTATCTCACCCCGTGCTGTCCCTGTCCTGGGAGTGTTTGATGGGGACAGTGTAGGGGGAGCTTTACTCTGTATCTAACCCCGTGCTGTACCTGTCCTGGGGGTGTTTGATGGGGACAGTGCAGAGGAAGCTTTACTCTGTATCTAACCCCGTGCTGTCCCTGCCCTGGGAGTGTTTGATGGGGACAGTACCGAGGGAGCTTTACTCTGTTCAATGAAATGACTACATCTCTTTCCCATTTGCCCCTCAGGCTGTCCCCCGGCTCCGACGCCTGTTGGGCTTTTGCTGGAATTTCCGAATTCAGAAGAGACCTTCCAAAAGTAAGTAATTTTCAGACACTCCACCGACACAGCCCAAAGCCTTTCTGTCCCTCTTTCCTGGTCCCCCACCGCACCTCTGCAAGGTACATGTTCCAGCCTCCACCTTTCACCCAAGGGAGCAATGCGCTGAGTTCCAGCAGGCTATTCGACTACAACGGGCATCGATACACATTTGCTGATTTCCCCCTCTCTCTCTAACCCAGGGATCACTGGACAGTGATCAGGAGCAGGAACCCTGGCTGATTTCCCCTCTCTCTCTAACCCAGGGATCACTGGACAGTGATCAGGAGCAGGAACCCTGGCTGATTTCCCCTCTCTCTAACCCAGGGATCACTGGGCAGTGATCAGGAGCAGGAACCCTGGCTGATTTCCCCTCTCTCTCTAACCCAGGGTTCACTGGGCAGTGATCAGGAGCAGGAACCCTGGCTGATTTCCTCTCTCTCTCTAACCCAGGGATCACTGGACAGTGATCAGGAGCAGGAACCCTGGCTGATTTCCCCTCTCTCTCTCTAACCCAGGGATCACTGGACAGTGATCAGGAGCAGGAACCCTGGCTGATTTCCCCTCTCTCTCTCTAACCCAGGGATCACTGGACAGTGATCAGGAGCAGGAACCCTGGCTGATTTCCCCCCTCCCTCTAACCCAGGGATCACTGGGCAGTGATCAGGAGCAGGAACCCTGGCTGATTCCCCCTCTCTCTCAAAGCCCAGGGATCACTGGACAGTGATCAGGAGCAGGAACCCTGGCTGATTTCCCCTCTCTCTCTCTAACCCAGGGATCACTGGACAGTGATCAAGAGCAGCAACCCTGGCTGATTTCCCCTCTCTCTCTCTAACCCAGGGATCACTGGACCGTGATCAGGAGCAGGAACCCTGGCTGATTTCCCCTCTCTCTCTCTAACCCAGGGATCACTGGGCAGTGATCAGGAGCAGGAACCCTGGCTGATTTCCCCTCTCTCTCTAACCCAGGGATCACTGGACACTGATCAGGAGCAGGAACCCTGGCTGATTTCCCCCCTCTCTCTCTCTAACCCAGGGATCACTGGACAGTGATCAGGAGCAGGAACCCTGGCTGATTTCCCCTCTCTCTCTCTAACCCAGGGATCACTGGGCAGTGATCAGGAGCAGGAACCCTGGCTGATTTCCCCTCTCTCTCTCTCTAACCCAGGGATCACTGGACAGTGATCAAGAGCAGGAACCCTGGCTGATTTCCCCTCTCTCTCTCTAACCCAGGGATCACTGGACCGTGATCAGGAGCAGGAACCCTGGCTGATTTCCCCTCTCTCTCTCTAACCCAGGGATCACTGGGCAGTGATCAGGAGCAGGAACCCTGGCTGATTTCCCCTCTCTCTCTCTAACCCAGGGATCACTGGGCAGTGATCAGGAGCAGGAACCCTGGCTGATTTCCCCTCTCTCTCTAACCCAGGGTTCACTGGGCAGTGATCAGGAGCAGGAACCCTGGCTGATTTCCTCTCTCTCTCTAACCCAGGGATCACTGGACAGTGATCAGGAGCAGGAACCCTGGCTGATTTCCCCTCTCTCTCTCTAACCCAGGGATCACTGGACAGTGATCAGGAGCAGGAACCCTGGCTGATTTCCCCTCTCTCTAACCCAGGGATCACTGGACAGTGATCTGGAGCAGGAACCCTGGCTGATTTCCCCCCTCCCTCTAACCCAGGGATCACTGGGCAGTGATCAGGAGCAGGAACCCTGGCTGATTCCCCCTCTCTCTCTAACCCAGGGATCACTGGACAGTGATCAGGAGCAGGAACCCTGGCTGATTTCCCCTCTCTCTCTCTAACCCAGGGATCACTGGACAGTGATCAGGAGCAGGAACCCTGGCTGATTTCCCCCCTCTCCCTCTAACCCAGGGATCACTGGGCAGTGATCAGGAGCAGGAACCCTGGCTGATTTCCCCTCTCCCTCCCTAACCCAGGGATCACTGGACAGTGATCAGGAGCAGGAACCCTGGCTGATTTCCTCTCTCTCTCTAACCCAGGGATCACTGGACAGTGATCAGCAGCAGGAATCCTGGCTGATTTCCCCTCTCTCCCTCTAACCCAGGGATCACTGGACAGTGATCAGGAGCAGGAACCCTGGCTGATTTCCCCCCTCTCTGTCTAACCCAGGGATCACTGGGCAGTGATCAGGAGCAGGAACCCTGGCTGATTTCCCCTCTCTCTCTAACCCAGGGATCACTGGGCAGTGATCAGGAGCAGGAACCCTGGCTGATTTCCCCTCTCTGTAACCCAGGGATCACTGGTCAGTGATCAGGAGCAGGAACCCTGGCTGATTTCCCCTCTCTCTCTAACCCAGGGATCACTGGACAGTGATCAGGAGCAGGAACCCTGGCTGATTTCCCCTCTCTCTCTCTAACCCAGGGATCACTGGACAGTGATCTGGAGCAGGAACCCTGGCTGATTTCCCCTCTCTCTAACCCAGGGATCACTGGGCAGTGATCAGGGGCAGGAACACTGGCTGATTTCCTCTCTCTCTCTTTAACCCAGGGATCACTGGACAGTGATCAGGAGCAGGAACCCTGGCTGATTTCCCCTCTCTCTCTCTAACCCAGGGATCACTGGACAGTGATCAGGAGCAGGAACCCTGGCTGATTTCCCCTCTCTCTCTCTAACCCAGGGATCACTGGACAGTGATCAGGAGCAGGAACCCTGGTTGATTTCCACTCTCTCTCTAACCCAGGGATCACTGGACACTGATCAGGAGCAGGAACCCTGGCTGATTTCCCCCCTCTCTCTCTCTAACCCAGGGATCACTGGACAGTGATCAGGAGCAGGAACCCTGGCTGATTTCCCCTCTCTCTCTCTAACCCAGGGATCACTGGGCAGTGATCAGGAGCAGGAACCCTGGCTGATTTCCCCTCTCTGTCTCTCTAACACAGGGATCACTGGACAGTGATCAAGAGCAGGAACCCTGGCTGATTTCCCCTCTCTCTCTCTAACCCAGGGATCACTGGACCGTGATCAGGAGCAGGAACCCTGGCTGATTTCCCCTCTCTCTCTCTAACCCAGGGATCACTGGGCAGTGATCAGGAGCAGGAACCCTGGCTGATTTCCCCTCTCTCTCTAACCCAGGGATCACTGGGCAGTGATCAGGAGCAGGAACCCTGGCTGATTTCCCCTCTCTCTCTAACCCAGGGTTCACTGGGCAGTGATCAGGAGCAGGAACCCTGGCTGATTTCCTCTCTCTCTCTAACCCAGGGATCACTGGACAGTGATCAGGAGCAGGAACCCTGGCTGATTTCCCCTCTCTCTCTCTAACCCAGGGATCACTGGACAGTGATCAGGAGCAGGAACCCTGGCTGATTTCCCCTCTCTCTAACCCAGGGATCACTGGACAGTGATCAGGAGCAGGAACCCTGGTTGATTTCCCCCCTCCCTCTAACCCAGGGATCACTGGGCAGTGATCAGGAGCAGGAACCCTGGCTGATTCCCCCTCTCTCTCAAAGCCCAGGGATCACTGGA
This sequence comes from Scyliorhinus canicula, assembly GCF_902713615.1. Taxonomy (NCBI): domain Eukaryota; kingdom Metazoa; phylum Chordata; class Chondrichthyes; order Carcharhiniformes; family Scyliorhinidae; genus Scyliorhinus; species Scyliorhinus canicula. The sequence continues at coordinate 512,525 of NW_024055734.1, forward strand.
CAGTGATCAGGAGCAGGAACCCTGGCTGATTTCCCCTCTCTCTCTCTAACCCAGGGATCACTGGACAGTGATCAAGAGCAGCAACCCTGGCTGATTTCCCCTCTCTCTCTCTAACCCAGGGATCACTGGACCGTGATCAGGAGCAGGAACCCTGGCTGATTTCCCCTCTCTCTCTCTAACCCAGGGATCACTGGACAGTGATCAGGAGCAGGAACCCTGGCTGATTTCCCCTCTCTCTCTAACCCAGGGATCACTGGACACTGATCAGGAGCAGGAACCCTGGCTGATTTCCCCCCTCTCTCTCTCTAACCCAGGGATCACTGGACAGTGATCAGGAGCAGGAACCCTGGCTGATTTCCCCTCTCTCTCTCTAACCCAGGGATCACTGGGCAGTGATCAGGAGCAGGAACCCTGGCTGATTTCCCCTCTCTCTCTCTAACCCAGGGATCACTGGGCAGTGATCAGGAGCAGGAACCCTGGCTGATTTCCCCTCTCTCTCTAACCCAGGGTTCACTGGGCAGTGATCAGGAGCAGGAACCCTGGCTGATTTCCTCTCTCTCTCTAACCCAGGGATCACTGGACAGTGATCAGGAGCAGGAACCCTGGCTGATTTCCCCTCTCTCTCTCTAACCCAGGGATCACTGGACAGTGATCAGGAGCAGGAACCCTGGCTGATTTCCCCTCTCTCTAACCCAGGGATCACTGGACAGTGATCAGGAGCAGGAACCCTGGCTGATTTCCCCTCTCTCTCTCTAACCCAGGGATCACTGGACAGTGATCAGGAGCAGGAACCCTGGCTGATTTCCCCTCTCTCTAACCCAGGGATCACTGGACAGTGATCAGGAGCAGGAACCCTGGCTGATTTCCCCCCTCCCTCTAACCCAGGGATCACTGGGCAGTGATCAGGAGCAGGAACCCTGGCTGATTCCCCCTCTCTCTCTAACCCAGGGATCACTGGGCAGTGATCAGGAGCAGGAACCCTGGCTGATTCCCCCTCTCTCTCTAACCCAGGGATCACTGGACAGTGATCAGGAGCAGGAACCCTGGCTGATTTCCCCTCTCTCTCTCTAACCCAGGGATCACTGGACAGTGATCAGGAGCAGGAACCCTGGCTGATTTCCCCCCTCTCTCTCTAACCCAGGGATCACTGGGCAGTGATCAGGAGCAGGAACCCTGGCTGATTTCCCCTCTCTCTCTCTAACCCAGGGATCACTGGACAGTGATCAGGAGCAGCAACCCTGGCTGATTTGCCCTCTCTCTCCCTCTAACCCAGGGATCACTGGACAGTGATCAGGAGCAGGAACCCTGGCTGTTAATTCCCCTCTCTCTCTAACCCAGGGATCACTGGGCAGTGATCAGGAGCAGGAACCCTGGCTGATTTCCCCTCTCTCTCTCTAACCCAGGGATCACTGGACAGTGATCAGGAGCAGGAACGCTGGCTGATTTCCTCTCTTTCCCTCTCTAACCCAGGGATCACTGGACAGTGATCAGGAGCTGGAATCCTGGCTGATTTCCCCCCTCTCTCTAACCCAGGGATCACTGGACAGTGATCAGGAGCAGGAACCCTGGCTGATTTCCCCCCTCTCCCTCTCTCTAACCCAGGGATCACTGGGCAGTGATCAGGAGCAGGAACCCTGGCTGATTTCCCCCCTCTCTCTCTAACCCAGGGATCACTGGACAGTGATCAGGAGCAGGAACCCTGGCTGATTTCCCCTCTCTCTCTCTAACCCAGGGATCACTGGACAGTAATCAGGAGCAGGAACCCTGGCTGATTCCCCCTCTCTCTCTAACCCAGGGATCACAGGACAGTGATTAGGAGCAGAAACCCTGGCTGATTCCCCCTCTCTCTCTAACCCAGGGATCACTGGACAGTGATCAGGAACAGGAACCATGGCTGATTTCCCCTCTCTCTCTAACCCAGGGATCACTGGACAGTGATCAGGAGCAGGAACCCTGGCTGATTTCCCCTCTCTCTAACCCAGGGATCACTGGACAGTGATCAGGAGCAGGAACCCTGGCTGATTTCGCCTCTCTCTCTCTCAAATCCAGGGTTCACTGGACTGTGATCAGGAGCAGGAACCCTGGCTGACTTCTCCTCTCTCTAACCCAGGGATCACTGGACAGTGATCAGGAGCAGGAACCCTGGCTGATTTCCCCTCTCTCTCACTAACCCAGGGATCACTGGACAGTGATCAGGAGCAGGAACCCTGGCTGATTCCCCCCTCTCCCTCTCTCTAACCCAGGGATCACTGGACAGTGATCAGGAGCAGGAACCATGGCTGATTTCCCCTCTCTCTCTAACCCAGGGATCACTGGACAGTGATCAGGACCAGGAACCCTGGCTGATTTTCCCCTCTCTCTCCCTAACCCAGGGATCACTGGACAGTGATCAGCAGCAGTAACCCTGGCTGATTTCCCCTCTCTCTCTCTAACCCAGGGATCACTGGACAGTGATCAGGAGCAGGAACCCTGGCTGATTTCCCCTCTCTCTCTAACCAAGGGATCACTGGACAGTGATCAGGAGCAGGAACCCTGGCTGATTTCCCCTCTCTCTCTCTAACCCAGGGATCACTGGACAGTGATCAGGAGCAGGAACCCTGGCTGATTTCCCCTCTCTCTCTAACCCAGGGATCACTGGACAGTGATCAGGAGCAGGAACCCTGGCTGATTTCCCCTCTCTCTCTCTCTAACCCAGGGATCACTGGACAGTGATCAGGAGCAGGAACCCTGTCTGATTTCCCTTCTCTCTCTCTAACCCAGGGATCACTGGACAGTGATCAGGAGCAGGAACCCTGGCTGATTTCCCGTCTCTCTCTCTAACCCAGGGATCACTGGGCAGTGATCAGGAGCAGGAACCCTGGCTGATTTCCCCTCTCTCTCTCTCTAACCCAGGGATCACTGGACAGTGATCAGGAGCAGGAACCCTGGCTGATTTCCCCTCTCTCTCTAACCCAGGGATCACTGGACAGTGATCAGGAGCAGGAACCCTGGCTGATTTCCCCCCTCTCTCTCTCTAACCCAGGGATCACTGGACAGTGATCAGGAGCAGGAACCCTGGCTGATTTCCCCTCTCTCTCTAACCCAGGGATCACTGGGCAGTGATCAGGAGCAGGAACCCTGTCTGATTTCCCTCTCTCTCTCTAACCCAGGGATCACTGGACAGTGATCAGGAGCAGGAACCCTGGCTGATTTCCCCTCTCTCTCTCTAACCCAGGGATCACTGGGCAGTGATCAGGAGCAGGAACCCTGGCTGATTTCCCCTCTCTCTCTCTAACCCAGGGATCACTGGACAGTGATCAGGAGCAGGAACCCTGGCTGATTTCCCCTCTCTCTCTAACCCAGGGATCACTGGGCAGTGATCAGGAGCAGGAACCCTGGCTGATTTCCCCCTCTCTCTCTCTAACCCAGGGATCACTGGACAGTGATCAGGAGCAGGAACCCTGGCTGATTTCCCCTCTCTCTCTCTAACCCAGGGATCACTGGACAGTGATCAGGAGCAGCAACCCTGGCTGATTTCCCCTCTCTCTCCCTCTAACCCAGGGATCACTGGACAGTGATCAGGAGCAGGAACCCTGGCTGTTAATTCCCCTCTCTCTCTAACCCAGGGATCACTGGGCAGTGATCAGGAGCAGGAACCCTGGCTGATTTCCCCTCTCTCTCTCTAACCCAGGGATCACTGGACAGTGATCAGGAGCAGGAACCCTGGCTGATTTCCCCTCTCTCTCTCTAACCTAGGGATCACTGGACAGTGATCAGGAGCAGGAACCCTGGCTGATTTCCCCTCTCTCTCTAACCCAGGGATCACTGGACAGTGATCAGGAGCAGGAACCCTGGCTGATTTCCCCTCTCTCTCTAACCCAGTGATCACTGGACAGTGATCAGGAGCAGGAACCCTGGCTGATTTCCCCTCTCTCTCTCTAACCCAGGGATCACTGGACAGTGATCAGGAGCAGGAACCCTGGCTGATTTCCCCTCTCTCTCTAACCCTGTGATCACTGGACAGTGATCAGGAGCAGGAACCCTGGCTGATTTCCCCTCTCTCTCTCTAACCCAGGGATCACTGGACAGTGATCAGGAGCAGGAACCCTGGCTGATTTCCCTCTCTCTCTCTAACCCAGGGATCACTGGACAGTGATCAGGAGCAGGGACCCTGGCTGATTTCCTCTCTCTCTCTCTCTAACCCAGGGATTACTGGACAGTGATCAGGAGCAGGAACCCTGCCTGATTTCCCCTCTCTCTCTCTAACCCAGGGATCACTGGACAGTGATCAGGAGCAGGAACCCTGGCTGATTCCACCTCTCTCTCTCTAACCCAGGGATCACTGGGCAGTGATCAGGAGCAGGAACCCTGGCTGATTTCCCCTCTCTCTCTCTAACCCAGGGATCACTGGGCAGTGATCAGGAGCAGGAACCCTGGCTGATTTCCCCCCTCTCTCTCTCTAACCCAGGGATCACTGGACAGTGATCAGGAGCAGGAACCCTGGCTGATTTACCCCCTCTCTCCCTCTCTAACCCAGGGATCACTGGACAGTGATCAGGAGCAGGAACCCTGGCTGATTTACCCCTCTCTCCCTCTCTAACCCAGGGATCACTGGACAGTGATCAGGAGCAGGAACCCTGGCTGATTTCCCCTCTCTCTCTCTAACCCAGGGATCACTGGACAGTGATCAGGAGCAGGAACCCTGGCTGATTTCCCCTCTCTCTAACCCAGGGATCACTGGACAGTGATCAGGAGCAGGAACCCTGGCTGATTTCCCCCCTCCCTCTAACCCAGGGATCACTGGGCAGTGATCAGGAGCAGGAACCCTGGCTGATTCCCCCTCTCTCTCTAACCCAGGGATCACTGGGCAGTGATCAGGAGCAGGAACCCTGGCTGATTCCCCCTCTCTCTCTAACCCAGGGATCACTGGACAGTGATCAGGAGCAGGAACCCTGGCTGATTTCCCCTCTCTCTCTCTAACCCAGGGATCACTGGACAGTGATCAGGAGCAGGAACCCTGGCTGATTTCCCCTCTCTCTCTCTAACCCAGGGATCACTGGACAGTGATCAGGAGCAGCAACCCTGGCTGATTTGCCCTCTCTCTCCCTCTAACCCAGGGATCACTGGACAGTGATCAGGAGCAGGAACCCTGGCTGTTAATTCCCCTCTCTCTCTAACCCAGGGATCACTGGGCAGTGATCAGGAGCAGGAACCCTGGCTGATTTCCCCTCTCTCTCTCTAACCCAGGGATCACTGGACAGTGATCAGGAGCAGGAACGCTGGCTGATTTCCTCTCTTTCCCTCTCTAACCCAGGGATCACTGGACAGTGATCAGGAGCTGGAATCCTGGCTGATTTCCCCCCTCTCTCTAACCCAGGGATCACTGGACAGTGATCAGGAGCAGGAACCCTGGCTGATTTCCCCCCTCTCCCTCTCTCTAACCCAGGGATCACTGGGCAGTGATCAGGAGCAGGAACCCTGGCTGATTTCCCCCCTCTCTCTCTAACCCAGGGATCACTGGACAGTGATCAGGAGCAGGAACCCTGGCTGATTTCCCCTCTCTCTCTCTAACCCAGGGATCACTGGACAGTGATCAGGAGCAGGAACCCTGGCTGATTCCCCCTCTCTCTCTAACCCAGGGATCACAGGACAGTGATTAGGAGCAGAAACCCTGGCTGATTCCCCCTCTCTCTCTAACCCAGGGATCACTGGACAGTGATCAGGAACAGGAACCATGGCTGATTTCCCCTCTCTCTCTAACCAAGGGATCACTGGACAGTGATCAGGAGCAGGAACCCTGGCTGATTTCCCCTCTCTCTAACCCAGGGATCACTGGACAGTGATCAGGATCAGGAACCCTGGCTGATTTCGCCTCTCTCTCTCTCTAACCCAGGGTTCACTGGACAGTGATCAGGAGCAGGAACCCTGACTGATTTCCTCTCTCTCTCTAACCCAGGGATCACTGGACAGTGATCAGGAGCAGGAACCCTGGCTGATTTCCCCTCTCTCTCACTAACCCAGGGATCACTGGACAGTGATCAGGAGCAGGAACCCTGGCTGATTTCCCCCCTCTCCCTCTCTCTAACCCAGGGATCACTGGACAGTGATCAGGAGCAGGAACCATGGCTGATTTCCCCTCTCTCTCTAACCCAGGGATCACTGGACAGTGATCAGGACCAGGAACCCTGGCTGATTTTCCCCTCTCTCTCCCTAACCCAGGGATCACTGGACAGTGATCAGCAGCAGGAACCCTGGCTGATTTCCCCTCTCTCTCTCTAACCCAGGGATCACTGGACAGTGATCAGGAGCAGGAACCCTGGCTGATTTCCCCTCTCTCTCTAACCAAGGGATCACTGGACAGTGATCAGGAGCAGGAACCCTGGCTGATTTCCCCTCTCTCTCTCTCTAACCCAGGGATCACTGGACAGTGATCAGGAGCAGGAACCCTGGCTGATTTCCCCTCTCTCTCTAACCCAGGGATCACTGGACAGTGATCAGGAGCAGGAACCCTGGCTGATTTGCCCTCTCTCTCTCTCTAACCCAGGGATCACTGGACAGTGATCAGGAGCAGGAACCCTGGCTGATTTCCCCTCTCTCTAACCCAGGGATCACTGGACAGTGATCAGGAGCAGGAACCCTGGCTGATTTCCCCCCTCTCTCTAACCCAGGGATCACTGGACAGTGATCAGGAGCAGGAACCCTGGCTGATTCCCCTCTCTCTCTAACCCAGGGATCACTGGACAGTGATCAGGAGCAGGAACCCTGGCTGATTTCCCCTCTCTCTCTCTAACCCAGGGATCACTGGACAGTGATCAGGAGCAGGAACCCTGGCTGATTTCCCCTCTCCCTCTAACCCAGGGATCACTGGACAGTGATCAGGAGCAGGAACCCTGGCTGATTTCCCCTCTCTCTCTCTAACCCAGGGATCACTGGGCAGTGATCAGGAGCAGGAACCCTGGCTGATTTCCCTCTCTCTCTCTAACCCAGGGATCACTGGACAGTGATCAGGAGCAGGAACCCTGGCTGATTTCCCGTCTCTCTCTCTAACCCAGGGATCACTGGGCAGTGATCAGGAGCAGGAACCCTGGCTGATTTCCCCTCTCTCTCTCTCTAACCCAGGGATCACTGGACAGTGATCAGGAGCAGGAACCCTGGCTGATTTCCCCTCTCTCTCTAACCCAGGGATCACTGGGCAGTGATCAGGAGCAGGAACCCTGGCTGATTTCCCCCTCTCTCTCTCTAACCCAGGGATCACTGGACAGTGATCAGGAGCAGGAACCCTGGCTGTTAATTCCCCTCTCTCTCTAACCCAGGGATCACTGGGCAGTGATCAGGAGCAGGAACCCTGTCTGATTTCCCTTCTCTCTCTAACCCAGGGATCACTGGACAGTGATCAGGAGCAGGAACCCTGGCTGATTTCCCCTCTCTCTCTCTAACCCAGGGATCACTGGGCAGTGATCAGGAGCAGGAACCCTGGCTGATTTCCCCTCTCTCTCTCTCTAACCCAGGGATCACTGGACAGTGATCAGGAGCAGGAACCCTGGCTGATTTCCCCTCTCTCTCTAACCCAGGGATCACTGGGCAGTGATCAGGAGCAGGAACCCTGGCTGATTTCCCCCCTCTCTCTCTCTAACCCAGGGATCACTGGACAGTGATCAGGAGCAGGAACCCTGGCTGATTTACCCCCTCTCTCCCTCTCTAACCCAGGGATCACTGGACAGTGATCAGGAGCAGCAACCCTGGCTGATTTCCCCTCTCTCTCCCTCTAACCCAGGGATCACTGGACAGTGATCAGGAGCAGGAACCCTGGCTGTTAATTCCCCTCTCTCTCTAACCCAGGGATCACTGGGCAGTGATCAGGAGCAGGAACCCTGGCTGATTTCCCCTCTCTCTCTCTAACCCAGGGATCACTGGACAGTGATCAGGAGCAGGAACCCTGGCTGATTTCCCCTCTCTCTCTCTAACCTAGGGATCACTGGACAGTGATCAGGAGCAGGAACCCTGGCTGATTTCCCCTCTCTCTCTAACCCAGGGATCACTGGACAGTGATCAGGAGCAGGAACCCTGGCTGATTTCCCCTCTCTCTCTAACCCAGTGATCACTGGACAGTGATCAGGAGCAGGAACCCTGGCTGATTTCCCCTCTCTCTCTCTAACCCAGGGATCACTGGACAGTGATCAGGAGCAGGAACCCTGGCTGATTTCCCCTCTCTCTCTAACCCTGTGATCACTGGACAGTGATCAGGAGCAGGAACCCTGGCTGATTTCCCCTCTCTCTCTAACCCAGGGATCACTGGACAGTGATCAGGAGCAGGAACCCTGGCTGATTTCCTCTCTCTCTCTAACCCAGGGATCACTGGACAGTGATCAGGAGCAGGGACCCTGGCTGATTTCCTCTCTCTCTCTCTCTCTAACCCAGGGATTACTGGACAGTGATCAGGAGCAGGAACCCTGCCTGATTTCCCCTCTCTCTCTCTAACCCAGGGATCACTGGACAGTGATCAGGAGCAGGAACCCTGGCTGATTCCACCTCTCTCTCTCTAACCCAGGGATCACTGGGCAGTGATCAGGAGCAGGAACCCTGGCTGATTTCCCCTCTCTCTCTCTAACCCAGGGATCACTGGGCAGTGATCAGGAGCAGGAACCCTGGCTGATTTCCCCCCTCTCTCTCTCTAACCCAGGGATCACTGGACAGTGATCAGGAGCAGGAACCCTGGCTGATTTACCCCCTCTCTCCCTCTCTAACCCAGGGATCACTGGACAGTGATCAGGAGCAGGAACCCTGGCTGATTTACCCCCTCTCTCCCTCTCTAACCCAGGGATCACTGGACAGTGATCAGGAGCAGGAACCCTGGCTGATTTCCCCTCTCTCTCTCTAACCCAGGGATCACTGGACAGTGATCAGGAGCAGGAACCCTGGCTGATTTCCCCTCTCTCTAACCCAGGGATCACTGGACAGTGATCAGGAGCAGGAACCCTGGCTGATTTCCCCCCTCCCTCTAACCCAGGGATCACTGGGCAGTGATCAGGAGCAGGAACCCTGGCTGATTCCCCCTCTCTCTCTAACCCAGGGATCACTGGGCAGTGATCAGGAGCAGGAACCCTGGCTGATTCCCCCTCTCTCTCTAACCCAGGGATCACTGGACAGTGATCAGGAGCAGGAACCCTGGCTGATTTCCCCTCTCTCTCTCTAACCCAGGGATCACTGGACAGTGATCAGGAGCAGGAACCCTGGCTGATTTCCCCTCTCTCTCTCTAACCCAGGGATCACTGGACAGTGATCAGGAGCAGCAACCCTGGCTGATTTGCCCTCTCTCTCCCTCTAACCCAGGGATCACTGGACAGTGATCAGGAGCAGGAACCCTGGCTGTTAATTCCCCTCTCTCTCTAACCCAGGGATCACTGGGCAGTGATCAGGAGCAGGAACCCTGGCTGATTTCCCCTCTCTCTCTCTAACCCAGGGATCACTGGACAGTGATCAGGAGCAGGAACGCTGGCTGATTTCCTCTCTTTCCCTCTCTAACCCAGGGATCACTGGACAGTGATCAGGAGCTGGAATCCTGGCTGATTTCCCCCCTCTCTCTAACCCAGGGATCACTGGACAGTGATCAGGAGCAGGAACCCTGGCTGATTTCCCCCCTCTCCCTCTCTCTAACCCAGGGATCACTGGGCAGTGATCAGGAGCAGGAACCCTGGCTGATTTCCCCCCTCTCTCTCTAACCCAGGGATCACTGGACAGTGATCAGGAGCAGGAACCCTGGCTGATTTCCCCTCTCTCTCTCTAACCCAGGGATCACTGGACAGTGATCAGGAGCAGGAACCCTGGCTGATTCCCCCTCTCTCTCTAACCCAGGGATCACAGGACAGTGATTAGGAGCAGAAACCCTGGCTGATTCCCCCTCTCTCTCTAACCCAGGGATCACTGGACAGTGATCAGGAACAGGAACCATGGCTGATTTCCCCTCTCTCTCTAACCAAGGGATCACTGGACAGTGATCAGGAGCAGGAACCCTGGCTGATTTCCCCTCTCTCTAACCCAGGGATCACTGGACAGTGATCAGGATCAGGAACCCTGGCTGATTTCGCCTCTCTCTCTCTCTAACCCAGGGTTCACTGGACAGTGATCAGGAGCAGGAACCCTGACTGATTTCCTCTCTCTCTCTAACCCAGGGATCACTGGACAGTGATCAGGAGCAGGAACCCTGGCTGATTTCCCCTCTCTCTCACTAACCCAGGGATCACTGGACAGTGATCAGGAGCAGGAACCCTGGCTGATTTCCCCCCTCTCCCTCTCTCTAACCCAGGGATCACTGGACAGTGATCAGGAGCAGGAACCATGGCTGATTTCCCCTCTCTCTCTAACCCAGGGATCACTGGACAGTGATCAGGACCAGGAACCCTGGCTGATTTTCCCCTCTCTCTCCCTAACCCAGGGATCACTGGACAGTGATCAGCAGCAGGAACCCTGGCTGATTTCCCCTCTCTCTCTCTAACCCAGGGATCACTGGACAGTGATCAGGAGCAGGAACCCTGGCTGATTTCCCCTCTCTCTCTAACCAAGGGATCACTGGACAGTGATCAGGAGCAGGAACCCTGGCTGATTTCCCCTCTCTCTCTCTCTAACCCAGGGATCACTGGACAGTGATCAGGAGCAGGAACCCTGGCTGATTTCCCCTCTCTCTCTAACCCAGGGATCACTGGACAGTGATCAGGAGCAGGAACCCTGGCTGATTTCCCCTCTCTCTCTCTCTAACCCAGGGATCACTGGACAGTGATCAGGAGCAGGAACCCTGGCTGATTTCCCCTCTCTCTAACCCAGGGATCACTGGACAGTGATCAGGAGCAGGACCCTGGCTGATTTCACCCCTCTCTCTAACCCAGGGATCACTGGGCAGTGATCAGGAGCAGGAACCCTGGCTGATTCCCCCTCTCTCTCTAACCCAGGGATCACTGGACAGTGATCAGGAGCAGGAACCCTGGCTGATTTCCCCTCTCTCTCTCTAACCCAGGGATCACTGGACAGTGATCAGGAGCAGGAACCCTGGCTGATTTCCCCCCTCTCCCTCTAACCCAGGGATCACTGGACAGTGATCAGGAGCAGGAACCCTGGCTGATTTCCCCTCTCTCTCTCTAACCCAGGGATCACTGGACAGTGATCAGGAGCAGGAACCCTGGCTGATTTCCCCCTCTCCCTCTAACCCAGGGATCACTGGACAGTGATCAGGAGCAGGAACCCTGGCTGATTTCCCCTCTCTCTCTCTAACCCAGGGATCACTGGACAGTGATCAGGAGCAGGAACCCTGGCTGATTTCCCCTCTCTCTCTCTCTAACCCAGGGATCACTGGGCAGTGATCAGGAGCAGGAACCCTGGCTGATTTCCCCTCTCTCTCTCTAACCCAGGGATCACTGGACAGTGATCAGGAGCAGGAACCCTGGCTGATTTCCCGTCTCTCTCTCTAACCCAGGGATCACTGGGCAGTGATCAGGAGCAGGAACCCTGGCTGATTTCCCCTCTCTCTCTCTCTAACCCAGGGATCACTGGACAGTGATCAGGAGCAGGAACCCTGGCTGATTTCCCCTCTCTCTCTAACCCAGGGATCACTGGGCAGTGATCAGGAGCAGGAACCCTGGCTGATTTCCCCCCTCTCTCTCTCTAACCCAGGGATCACTGGACAGTGATCAGGAGCAGGAACCCTGGCTGTTAATTCCCCTCTCTCTCTAACCCAGGGATCACTGGGCAGTGATCAGGAGCAGGAACCCTGTCTGATTTCCCTTCTCTCTCTAACCCAGGGATCACTGGACAGTGATCAGGAGCAGGAACCCTGGCTGATTTCCCCTCTCTCTCTCTAACCCAGGGATCACTGGGCAGTGATCAGGAGCAGGAACCCTGGCTGATTTCCCCTCTCTCTCTCTCTAACCCAGGGATCACTGGACAGTGATCAGGAGCAGGAACCCTGGCTGATTTCCCCTCTCTCTCTAACCCAGGGATCACTGGGCAGTGATCAGGAGCAGGAACCCTGGCTGATTTCCCCCCTCTCTCTCTCTAACCCAGGGATCACTGGACAGTGATCAGGAGCAGGAACCCTGGCTGATTTACCCCCTCTCTCCCTCTCTAACCCAGGGATCACTGGACAGTGATCAGGAGCAGCAACCCTGGCTGATTTCCCCTCTCTCTCCCTCTAACCCAGGGATCACTGGACAGTGATCAGGAGCAGGAACCCTGGCTGTTAATTCCCCTCTCTCTCTAACCCAGGGATCACTGGGCAGTGATCAGGAGCAGGAACCCTGGCTGATTTCCCCTCTCTCTCTCTAACCCAGGGATCACTGGACAGTGATCAGGAGCAGGAACCCTGGCTGATTTCCCCTCTCTCTCTCTAACCTAGGGATCACTGGACAGTGATCAGGAGCAGGAACCCTGGCTGATTTCCCCTCTCTCTCTAACCCAGGGATCACTGGACAGTGATCAGGAGCAGGAACCCTGGCTGATTTCCCCTCTCTCTCTAACCCAGTGATCACTGGACAGTGATCAGGAGCAGGAACCCTGGCTGATTTCCCCTCTCTCTCTCTAACCCAGGGATCACTGGACAGTGATCAGGAGCAGGAACCCTGGCTGATTTCCCCTCTCTCTCTAACCCTGTGATCACTGGACAGTGATCAGGAGCAGGAACCCTGGCTGATTTCCCCTCTCTCTCTAACCCAGGGATCACTGGACAGTGATCAGGAGCAGGAACCCTGGCTGATTTCCTCTCTCTCTCTAACCCAGGGATCACTGGACAGTGATCAGGAGCAGGGACCCTGGCTGATTTCCTCTCTCTCTCTCTCTCTAACCCAGGGATTACTGGACAGTGATCAGGAGCAGGAACCCTGCCTGATTTCCCCTCTCTCTCTCTAACCCAGGGATCACTGGACAGTGATCAGGAGCAGGAACCCTGGCTGATTCCACCTCTCTCTCTCTAACCCAGGGATCACTGGGCAGTGATCAGGAGCAGGAACCCTGGCTGATTTCCCCTCTCTCTCTCTAACCCAGGGATCACTGGGCAGTGATCAGGAGCAGGAACCCTGGCTGATTTCCCCCTCTCTCTCTCTAACCCAGGGATCACTGGACAGTGATCAGGAGCAGGAACCCTGGCTGATTTACCCCCTCTCTCCCTCTCTAACCCAGGGATCACTGGACAGTGATCAGGAGCAGCAACCCTGGCTGATTTCCCCTCTCTCTCCCTCTAACCCAGGGATCACTGGACAGTGATCAGGAGCAGGAACCCTGGCTGTTAATTCCCCTCTCTCTCTAACCCAGGGATCACTGGGCAGTGATCAGGAGCAGGAACCCTGGCTGATTTCCCCTCTCTCTCTAACCCAGTGATCACTGGACAGTGATCAGGAGCAGGAACCCTGGCTGATTTCCCCTCTCTCTCTCTAACCCAGGGATCACTGGACAGTGATCAGGAGCAGGAACCCTGGCTGATTTCCCCTCTCTCTCTAACCCTGTGATCACTGGACAGTGATCAGGAGCAGGAACCCTGGCTGATTTCCCCTCTCTCTCTAACCCAGGGATCACTGGACAGTGATCAGGAGCAGGAACCCTGGCTGATTTCCTCTCTCTCTCTAACCCAGGGATCACTGGACAGTGATCAGGAGCAGGAACCCTGGCTGATTTCCTCTCTCTCTCTCTCTCTCTAACCCAGGGATTACTGGACAGTGATCAGGAGCAGGAACCCTGCCTGATTTCCCCTCTCTCTCTCTAACCCAGGGATCACTGGACAGTGATCAGGAGCAGGAACCCTGGCTGATTTCCTCTCTTTCCCTCTCTAACCCAGGGATCACTGGACAGTGATCAGGAGCAGGAATCCTGGCTGATTTCCCCCCTCTCTCTAACCCAGGGATCACTGGACAGTGATCAGGAGCAGGAACCCTGGCTGATTTCCCCTCTCTCTCTCTAACCCAGGGATCACTGGACAGTGATCAGGAGCAGGAACCCTGGCTGATTTCCCCCCTCTCTCTAACCCAGGGATCACTGGGCAGTGATCAGGAGCAGGAACCCTGGCTGATTTCCCCTCTCTCTCTCTCTCTAACCCAGGGATCACTATACAGATGGAGGGTGAGAAAGTAAAATCAAATACTATTGTTTTGTGTTTAAACAAAGGAGATTACAAGGGGATGAGAGAAGAACTAGCTAAGGTAGACTGGGAGCTAAGACTTTATGGTGGAACAGTTGAGGAACAGTGGAGAACCTTCCAAGCGATTTTTCACAGAGCTCAGCAAAGGTTTATACCAACAAAAAGGAAGGACGGAAGAAAGAGGGAAAATCGACCGTGGATATCTAAGGAAATAAGGGAGAGTATTAAATTGAAGGAAAAAGCATATAAAGTGGCAAAGATTGATGGGAGATTAGAGGACTGGGAAATCTTTAGGGGGCAACAGAAAGCTACTAAAAAAGCTATAAAGAAGAGTAAGATAGAGTATGAGAGTAAACTTGCTCAGAATATAAAAACAGACAGTAAAAGTTTTTACAAATATATAAAACAAAAAAGAGTGGCTCAGGTAAATATTGGTCCTTTAGAGGATGAGAAGGGAGTTTTAATAATGGGAAATGAGGAAATGGCTGAGGAACTGAACAGGTTTTTTGGGTCGGTCTTCACAGTGGAAGACACAAATAACATGCCAGCGACTGATAGAAATGAGGCTATTACAGGTGAGGACCTTGAGAGGATTGTTATCACTAAGGAGGGAGTGATGGGCAAGCTAATGGGGCTAAAGGTAGACAAGTCTCCTGGCCCTGATGGAATGCATCCCAGAGTGCTAAAAGAGATGGCTAGGGAAATTGCAGATGCACTAGTGATAATTTACCAAAATTCACTAGACTCTGGGGTGGTCCCGGTGGATTGGAAATTAGCAAACGTGACGCCACTGTTTAAAAAAGGAGGTAGGCAGAGAGCGGGTAATTATAGGCCAGTGAGCTTAACTTCGGTAGTAGGGAAGATGCTGGAATCTATCATCAAGGAAGAAATCTATGGAATTCCTTGCCCAGTGAAGCAGTTGAGGCTCCTTCATTACATGTTTTTAAGGTAAAGATAGATAGTTTTTTGAAGAATAACGGGATTAAGGGTTATGGTGTTCGGGCCGGAAAGTGGAGCTGAGTCCACAAAAGATCAGCCATGATCTAATTGAATGGCGGAGCAGGCTCGAGGGGCCAGATGGCCTACTCCTGCTCCTAGTTCTTATGTTCTTATGTTTTGTTAATGGAAGTTTATGTGTTTGCCAGGGCTGTTTAATGGTTTGGAGAACGCAAAGCAGATATCGCATAGCTACCTGCTGCAGTCCGTGAAAGGGAACGACGATGAGGATGATGGGGAGGATCTGAAGGCCCCGGACCTGGAATGTGAGGACGAGGATGGTTCAGGGGATCAGCAGGGTAGTGATACCCCCCCGTGCCAGCACGCCTACTCCCGCTGCCAGAGGTACCGGTGCCTGGGCGGCTCATCGGAGAGCCGGAGCAGCATGGCATGTGGGCACAGCGGGAGCCTGATTGAGGCCTGCTCTCGCTCCTGCAGCCCTGAGAGGTGGTCCTGTCTGGCTCGGGGCAACCAGTCGCCCGCCCTGAGCGTCCGCCGCCCACACCCCGCCTTCTACCGAGTGTCGGCCTGCCCATCGGCCAGCCCCTCGCCCAAATCCAGCTCGGGAGGGCGCGGTTCGCCCCGCTGCCACCATGCCGCGCCGGATCCGCTCGCCTCGGCCTCCCGCTCCGTCTCCTGCGCCCTGGACTCCGAGGGCCCCGCCCGCCACAGCCTGACCCCCGACCCCTGCCGCAGCTCCGTCTCGGCTGACCGCTCCCGCCACCGCAGCCCTGACCCCTACCCCGGGGGCAGCCGGGTCAGCCGCCAGTCGGACCGCTCCCCGGACGGCTCGGGCACCCGCTCGCCCGATACCTGCGCCAGCTGCGCCTCCCGCTGCCGCCTGCCTATGGGCGACTTCCCCCGCCGGCCCTCCCCCCGCTCCCCGGCCTCCTGCGCCAGCCGGGCCTCCTGCCGGGGGGGACGCGACCTGACCCCCAGCCCCGAGCCCCCCGGCCCCCGCCTCGTCCACCGGGCCTGGCACCCCCCTCCCCCGCCCTGCTCCTCCTCCACCGTCATCCTCCTGCCCTCCTCCGGCCCCCGCGGTCCGCCCAGGGCCTCCCGGGGCGAGCCCTACCACGTCAACGAGCTGCAGTGCACCGGTCGGGTGGTCTACGACGCCCGGGCCCGCAAGGCCGAGAACGTCCGGGAGGACGGCGGGGGCAACGGGCAGGGCGGGGGCAACGGGCAGGGCGGGGGCAACGGGGAGCCCGCGGAGCAGGGCACCTGCCGCCCATGTTTCTACAAGGACCAGAGAAGCAACGAGGCGGGCAACGACTCCTACTACCCGCACCCGGAGTGAGAGAGCGACGTGAGCAACCAGGCCTACCCAGGAGGCAGTGAGACGCCCAAAAGAACCACCTTCAACCGTCTCACTAAATTAATTCCACTGCACACGCCCCTCCCCTGGGCTCTATCAGAGGCACAGAAGTACAAAAACCCCTCCCCCTATGTGAAACCCTTTATAAAACATTACTTAAGCCTCAATCCCGGAGTAGTGTCTTCCATTCTGCGGATAGAGGGGAACCTGTGAATGTGCAGTGCTACGGTTTCCGACAGGGTGTCAGAACCAGAAGCACCCCCCCCCCCCCCCCCCCCCCCCACCCCCGGCGTGAGAGGTGACGGACGCTATCATAGAATCTACAGTGTAGGAGGAGGCCTTTCTGCCCATCGAGTCTGCTCCCTCCCCCAAGCCCACTCACACCACCTAACCTTTCTGGAGACAAATTTGGCCAATCCACTTAATAATAATAATAATAATCTTCATTCGTCTCACAAGTAGGCTTATATACGGGTTCATCCCCAAGAAAAGAAAGATTATCCGGGGAGGGATTAGACAGCCATGGCTGACAAAGGAGGTCAGGAAATGTATCAAAGAAAAAGAGAGATCCTATAAAGTGGCCAAAAGCACTGGGAAATCAGATTGGGAAGGCTACAAAAACAAACAGAGGTTAACAAAGAGACAAATAAGGAAGGAGAGGATCAAATATGAAGGCAGGCTAGCCAGTAATATAAGAAATGATAGTAAAAGTTTCTTTCAATACATAAGAAACAAACGACAGGCCAAAGTAGACATTGGGCCATTCAAACTGATTCCGGAAGGCTAGTGATGGGAGACGAGGAAATGGCTGGAGAACTTAATAAGTACTTTGCGTCTGTCTTCACAGTGGAAGACATGAGTAATATCCCAAAAATTATAGAGGGTCAGGGGGCTGAGTTGAGTATGGTTGCCATTACAAAAGAGATGGTGCTAAAAAAGCTAAAAGGTCTTAAAATTGACAAATCTCCTGGCCCCGATGGGCTACATCCTAGAGTTCTGAGGGAGGTGGCTGAAGAAATAGCGGAAGCGTTGGTTGAGATCTTTCAAAAATCACTGGAGTCAGGGAAAGTCCCGAACGATTGGAAGATCGCTGTTGTAACCCCCTTGTTCAAGAAAGGATCAAGACAAAAGATGGTAAATTATAGGCCAATTAGCCTAACCTCGGTTGTTGGTAAAATTCTAGAATCGATCGTTAAGGATGAGATTTCTAAATTCTTGGAAGAGCAGGGTCGGATTAGAACAAGTCAACATGGATTTAGTAAGGGGAGGTCGTGCCTGACGAACCTGTTAGAATTCTTTGAGGAGGTGACAAGTAGGTTAGACCAGGGAAACCCAGTGGATGTGGTCTATCTGGATTTCCAAAAGGCCTTTGATAAGGTGCCACACAGGAGGCTGCTGAGTAAGGTGAGGGCCCATGGTGTTCGAGGTGAGCTACTGGCATGGGTTGAGGATTGGCTGTCTGACAGAAGGCAGAGAGTTGGGATAAAAGGTTCTTTTTCGGAATGGCAGCCGGTGACCAGTGGTGTCCCACAGGGTTCAGTGTTGGGGCCGCAGCTGTTCACCATATATATTAATGATCTGGATGAAGGGACTGGGGGCATTCTAGCGAAGTTTGCCGATGATACGAAGTTAGGTGGTCAGGCAGGTAGTGCTGAGGAAGTGGGGAGGCTGCAGAAGGATCTAGACATTTTGGGAGAGTGGTGCAGGAAATGGCTGATGCAATTCAACGTGAGAAAATGTGAGGTCTTGCACTTTGGAAAAAAGTATCCAAGCATAGACTACTTTCTAAACGGTGAGAAAATTCATAATGCCAAAGTACAAAGGGATCTGGGAGTGCTAGTCGAGGATTCCCTAAAGGTAAACATGCAGGTTGAATCCGTGATTAAGAAAGCGAATGCAATGTTGTCATTTATCTCAAGAGGGTTGGAATATAAAAGCAGCGATGTGCTACTGAGCCTTTATAAGGCTCTGGTTAGGCCCCATTTGGAGTACTGTGTCCAGTTTTGGGCCCCACATCTCAGGAAGGACATACTGGCACTGGAGCGTGTCCAGCGGAGATTCACACGGATGATCCCTGGAATGACGGGTCTAACATATGATGAACGGCTGAGGATCCTGGGATTGTATTCATTGGAGTTTAGAAGGTTAAGGGGAGATCTAATAGAAACTTACAAGATAATACATGGCTTAGAAAGGGTGGACGCAAAGAAACTGTTTCCGTTAGGCGAGGAGACGAGGGCACAGCCTTAGAATTAGAGGGGGTAAATTCAGAACAGAAATGCGGAGACATTTCTTCAGCCAGAGAGTGGTGGGCCTGTGGAATTCATTGCCGCAGAGTGCAGTGGAGGCCGGGACGCTAAATGGCTTCAAGGCAGAGATAGATAAATTCTTGATGTCGCGAGGAATTAAGGGCTACGGGGAGAATGCTGGTAGGTGGAGTTGAAATGCCCATCAGCCATGATTGAATGGCGGAGTGGACTCGATGGGCCGAATGGCCTTACTTCCACTCCTATGTCTTATGGTCTTATATTAACACTGCAATGAAGTTACTGTGAAAATACCCTCGTCGCCACATTAATAATATTTATTGTCACAAGTAGGCTCACATTAACACTGCAATGAAGTTACTGAAAATACCCCTAGTCGCCACACTCCGGCGCCTGTTCGGGTACACCGAGGGAGATTTCAGAATGTCCGATTCGCCCTAACGTCGTGTCTTTCGGGACTTGTGGGAGGAAACCGGAGTTCCCCGGAGGAAACTCACGCAGACACGGAGGGAGAACGTGCAGACTCCGCACAGACAGTGACCCAGCTGGGATTCGAACCCGGGTCCTCGGCGCCGTGAGGCAGCAGTGCTAACCCACTGCCCCACCGTTACCCCAGAGTTCTTACAGAACGAGAAATAACGAAATGGAAATGGCGTATTGTCACGGGGTAGGCTTCAAATGAGGTTACTGTGAAAAGCCCCTAGTCGCCACATTCCGGCGCCTGTTCGGGGAGGCTGGTGGATCCATTGGCGGTCATTTTTGAATATTCTTTGGAATTTGGAATGGTTCCTACGGATTGGAGGGCGGCGAACGAAACCCCGTTATTCAAAAAAACGGAGGGAGGGAGAAATCTGGGAACTGTAGAAGAGTGATCCTAATGTCGGTCGGGGTGGGGGGGGGAGAAGTTCGGCCCTTGTGGAGAGCCCCTCTCCACTCTACTTATGGCGCACTCTGTCAAGTCTCTCACCCATGGCCCCCCCCCCCCCCCGCTTTCGTCAAACAAGCACAGTACGATCCCGCTTCTGGGCCAATCGGAAGCAAAGACTACCACCTCAGCTTCTCTCTCCGCCTGCACTCCCCGGCTCCTGCGACACGCCAAATATCGCCGCCCATTTGGGAGCCGCGAGATCTTCGACATCACGTTGAAGAACCTTCCCCCTCCATCCCGGACTCTCGCCGGGTTCCTGTGCAACGCCCCCCCCCCCCCAGCTATCCTCCATTCCTAGGGCCCCACCGACACCACGTTCGAGAGCCTCCGGACATTGGCCGATAGCTGTCCCCCCCCCCCCCCCCCAGCGCGCCCCCTTCGCAAACCCCGTCCCGCCCTCCCCTCGGGAACCCCCAACTTCCGTCCGAAAACAACCCTCATCCCCGGGATGGGGGGGGGGGGGGGGGCTCCGAACTGGACAACGTCCGATCAAACGCCTCAAAAGTCCAAAGATGTGCAGGTTAGGGTGGATTGGCCACGCTAAATTACCCTTAGTGTCCAAAATTGCCCTTAGTGTTGGGCGGGGTTACTGGGTTATGGGGATAGGGTGGAGGTGTTGACCTTGGGTAGGGTGCTCTTTCCAAGAGCCGGTGCAGACTCGATGGGCCGAATGGCCTCCTTCAGCACTGTAAATTCTATGGAAAGGCCCCATTTACCTCCCACCTCCAAGACAAGGAACAAACAATCCAGCACAGGAACAGGCCCTTCGGCCCTCCAATCCTGTACCGGCCATGATACCAACCTTTGCCAAAACCCTCAGCACTTCCTTGTGCCGTATCCCGCTATACCCATCCTATCCATGTGTTTGTCAAGATGCCTTTTGAACGCCGTTAATGTATCTGCTTCCACACCCGCCCCTGGCAGCACGTTCCAGGCTCTCTGCGTAAAATCCTGCCTCGCACATCTCCTCTCAACTTTGCCCCACGGACCTTTAACCTCTGCCCCCTGGTGCCTGACCCCTCCACCCTGGGAAAGAGTGGCTGCCCATCCACTCTATCCATGCCTCTCATAATCTTGTAAACCTCTATCAGGTCGCCCCTCAACCTTTCTAATGAAAACAGTCCGAGTCTATTCAGCCCCTCTGCATAGCTAACACCCTCCAGACCAGGCAACATCCTGGTAAACCACTTCTGCACCCTCTCCAAAGCCTCCACATCCTTCTGGTAGTGTGGCGACCAGAATCTCCATATCTCCTCTTTTTTTTTTGAAAACTATTTTATTGAAGCATTGAATGCAATCTCTCCCTCAATGCCAGCAAAACTAAAGAGCTGGTCATTGACTTCAGGAAGCAAAGTACTGTACACACCCCTGTCAGCATCAACGGAGCCGAGGTGGAGATGGTGAGCAGTTTCAAATTCCTAGGGGTGCACATCACCAAAAATCTATCCTGGTCCACTCATGTCGACGCTACCACCAAGAAAGCACAACAGCGCCTATACTTCCTCAGGAAACTAAGGAAATTCGGCATGTCCACATTAACCCTTACCAACTTTTACAGATGCACCATAGAAAGCATCCTCTCGGGCTGCATCACAGCCTGGTAGGGCAACTGCTCGGCCCAGGACCGCAAGGAGCTTCAGAGAGTCGTGAATACCGCCCAGTCCATCACACGAACCTGCCTCCCATCCATGGACACCATCTACACCTCCCGCTGCCGGGGGAAAGCGGGCAGCATAATCAAGGATCCCTCCCACCCGGCTTACTCACTCTTCCAACTTCTTCCATCGGGCAGGAGATTCAGAAGTTTGAGAACACGGACGCACAGACTCAAAAACAGCTTCTTCCCCACTGTCACCAGACTCCTAAATGACCCTCTTATGGACTGACCTCATTAACACTACATCCTGTATGCTTCATCCGATGCCAGTGCTTATGTAGTTACATTGTGTACCTTGTTTTGCCCTATTATGTATTTTCTCTTCCCCCGACACTCCGAAGATCGGCACTTCATTATTCAAAGGAATATAGAGAGATCTGGGCGTGCAGGTCCACAGATCTTTGAAGTTGGCAACACAAGTGGACAAGGTAGTCAAGAAAGCATGCCTTCATTGGACGGGGCATCGAGTATTAAAACTCACGGTGCACTTGTCTGGAACCTTGGTAAGGCCGCACTTGGAATATTCCGCACAATCCTGGCCGCCACACTACCAGAAGGATGTGGAGGCTTTGGAAGAGGGTGCAGGGGGAGGTTTACCAGGATGTTGCCTGGTATGGAGGGTGTTGGCTATGTGGAGAAGCTGAATTGACTCGGATTGTTTGCATTAGGAAGACGGAGGTTGAGGGGTGACCTGATAGAGGTTTACAAGATTATGAGGGGCATGGATAGAGTGGATGGGCAGTCACTCTTTCCCAGGGTGGAGGGGTCAGTCACCAGGGGGCAGAGGTTAAAGGTCCATGGGGCAAAGTTTAGAGATGTGCGAGGCAGGATTTTACACAGAGGGTGGTGAGTGCCTGGAACTCGTTGCCAGGGGAGGTTGTGGAAGCCGATACATTAACGGCGTTCAAAAGGCATCTTGACAAACACATGGATAGGATGGGGATAGAGGGATACGGCACGAGGAAGGGCTGAGGGTTTTGGCCAAGGTCTCTCAGTGTCTGTCTCTCTCTGTCTGTGTCTCTCTGTGTCTGTCTCACTCTGTCTCTCTCTCTGTGTCTCTCTCTCTGTCTCCCTCTGTCTCTCTCTCTCTCTGTCTCTCTCTCTCTGTCTCTCTCTCTCTCTCTCTGTCTCTCTCTCTCTCTCTCTGTCTTCCTGTCTGTGTCTCTCTGTCTCCTGTCTCTCTCTCTGTCTCTCTCTCTCTGTCTCTCTCTCTTCTCTCTCTGTCTCTCTCTGTCTCTCTCTGTCTCTCTCTCTGTCTCTCTCTGTCTGTGTCTCTCTCTCTGTCTCTCTCTCTCTCTCTCTGTCTGGATGGATCAGATGGGTACAGAGGGATACGGCACGAGGAAGGGCTCAGGGCTTTGGCCAAGCTTGGTATCATGGCCGGTACAGGCTGGGAGGGCCGAAGGGCCTGTTCCTGGGCCTTATTGTTCTTTGTTCTTTACTGGGGACCTTCAGAATCTCCGACATAACGTCAACAAACCCTTGCAGGAATCCGCCAAGCTTCGGGAAGACCCAAACCACGTGGACGTGAACCTCCTCTGGACCCTTTCCAAGGCCCAGCACATCCTTCCTTAGATACGGAGCCCCAAACTGCTCACAATACTCCAAATGGGGTCTGACCAGAGCCTCAGAAGTACATCCCTGCTCTTGTACTCCAGCCCTCTCGACATGAATGCTAACATTGCATTTGCCTTCCTAACTGCCGACTGAACCTGCACGTTAACCTTCAGAGAATCGTGAACAAGGACTCCCAAGTCCCTTTGTGCTTCTGATTTCCGAAGCATTTCCCCATTGAGAACATAGTCGATGCCTAAATTCCTCCTTCCAAAGTGCACCTCACACTTTTCCACATTGTATTCCATCTGCCTCTTCATTGCCCGCTCTCCTAGCCTGTCCAAGTCCTTCTGCAGCCCCCCTTGCTTCCTCAATACTACCTGCCCCTCTGCAGATCTTTGTATCGTCTTCAAACTCAGCAACAGTGCCTTCAGTCCCTTCTTCCAGATCATGAATGTATATTGTGAAAAGTAGTGGCATATCTCTGGTTGAATCAGCTCTCCGCAGGTCCATGCCTGCCAAATCCGGGTTTCCTCCGGGTGCTCCGGTTTCCTCCCACAGTCCAAAGATGTGCAGGTTAGGGTGGATTGGCCATGATAAATTGCCCTTAGTATCCAAAAATTGCCCTTAGTGTTGGGTGGGGTTACTGGGTTATGGGGATAGGGTGGAGGTGTTGACCTTGGGTAGGGTGCTCTTTCTAGGTAGGGAGCCGGTGCAGACTCGATGGGCCGAATGGCCTCCTTCTGCACTGTAAATTCTATGAAATCTACTGGAATTCTTTGAAGGTGTCTCTCGCAGAGTAGATCAGGGAGAACCGGTGGATGTGGTATATTTAGACATTTCGACAAGATCTCACATAGTAGATTAATATGTACAGTTAAAGCGCATGGGATTGTGGGTAGTATCTTGCGATGGGTAGGAAACTAGTTAGCACACAGGAAGCAAAACGTTGGAACAAATGTCTTTTTCCGATTGGCGGGCAGTGACGAGTGGGATACCGCAGGGATCTGAGCTGGGACCCCAACTGTTCACATTATATATTATGATTTGGACGAGGGAACTAAACGTATTATATCCAAATTTGCAGATGATACAAAGCTGGGTGGGAGGGCGAGCTGTGAGGAGGATGCTTCAGCGGCATTCAGACAGGCTGAGTGAGTGGGTACATGCACAGCAGATGCAGCATAATGTGGATCAATGTCAGGTCTACCACTTCGGTCGCTAAAATAGGAAGGCAGATTATTATTTTGAACGGGTGTAAATTGAGAGAGGTGGATACTCAGTGAGACCTGGGATGTCCTCGTGCACCAGTCGCTGAAAGTTACCTCGCAGGTACAGCAGGCAGTAAAGAAGGCGAGAGGATTTGAGGAGAGATGTTTTACTGCAATTGTATTGTGTGTTGGTGGGGCCGCACCTGGAGTATTGTGGGCAGTTTTGGTTTCTTGAGGAAGGATGTTCTTGCTTGCTCTCGAGGGAGTGCAGCAAAGGTTTACCAGGCTGATTTCCCATTTGGAATACCTCGATTCAATCCCCCCTTAACCTTCTCCTCATTGACTCCCATCGCAAACCCTTCCCCCATTTGGAATGTCTCGATTCAATCTCCCCCTTAACCTTCTCCTCATTGACTCCCATCGCAAACCCTTCCCCCATTTGGAACGCCTCGATTCAATCTCCCCCTTAACCTTCTCCTCATTGACTCCCATCGCAAACCCTTCCCCCATTTGGAACGTCTCGATTCAATCTCCCCTTAACCTTCTCCTCATTGACTCCCATCTCCCATCGCAAACCCTTCCCCCATTTGGAATGTCTCGATTCAATCTCCCCCTTAACCTTCTCCTCATTGACTCCCGTCTCCCATCGCAAACCCTTCCCCCATTTGGAACGTCTCGATTCAATCTCCCCCTTAACCTTCTCCTCATTGACCCCCATCCCAAACCCTTCCACCATTTGGAACGTCTCAATTCAATCTCCCCCTTAACCTTCTCCTCATTGACCCCCATCTCCCATCGCAAACCCTTCCCCCATTGGGAACGCCTCGATTCAATCTTCCCCTTAACCTTCTCCTCATTGACTCCCATCACCCAAAGCAAACCCTTCCCCCATTGGGAACGTCTCGATTCAATCCCCCCCTTAACCTTCTCCTCGTTGACTCCCATCTCCCATCCCAAACCCTTCCCCCATTGGGAACGCCTCAATTCAATCTCCCCCTTAACCTTCTCCTCATTGACTCCCATCTCCCATCCCAAACCATTCCCCCATTTGGAACGTCTCGATTCAATCTCCCCCTTAACCTTCTCCTCATTGACTCCCATCGCAAAACCCTTCCCCCATTTGGAATGCCTCGTTTCAATCTCCCCCTTAACCTTCATCTCATTGACTCCCATCGCAAACCCTTCCCCCATTTGGAACGTCTCGATTCAATCTCCCCTTAACCTTCTCCTCATTGACTCCCATCTCCCATCGCAAACCCTTCCCCCATTTGGAACGTCTCGATTCAATCTCCCCCTTAACCTTCTCCTCACTGACCCCCATCTCCCATCGCAAACCCTTCCCCCATTTGGAACATCTCGATTCAATCTCCCCCTTAACCTTCTCCTCATTGCCTCCCATCGCAAACCCTTCCCCCATTTGGAACGTCTCAATTCAATCTCCCCCTTAACCTTCTCCTCATTGACTCCCATCGCAAACCCTTCACCCATTTGGAACGTCTCGATTCAATCTCCCCCTTAACCTTCTCCTCATTGACTCCCATCGCAAACCCTTCCCCCATTTGGAACATCTCGATTCAATCTCCCCCTTAACCTTCTCCTCATTGACTCCCATCTCCCATCGCAAACCCTTCCCCATTTGGAACGTCTCCATTCAATCTCCCCCTTAACCTTCTCCTCATTGACCCCCATCGCAAACCCTTCCCCCATTTGGAACGTCACGATTCAATCTCCCCCTTAACCTTCTCCTCATTGACTCCCATCTCCCATCCCAAACCCTTCCCCCATTTGGAACGTCTCGATTCAATCTCACCCTTAACCTTCTCCTCATTGACTCCCGTCTCCCATCGCAAACCCTTCCCCCATTTGGAACGTCTCGATTCAATCTCCCCCTTAACCTTCTCCTCATTGACTCCCATCTCCCATCCCAAACCCTTCCCCCATTGGGAACGTCTCGATTCAATCTCCCCCTTAACCTTCTCCTCATTGACTCCCATCTCCCATCCCAAACCCTTCCCCCATTTGGAACGTCTCGATTCAATCTCCCTTTAATCTTCTCATTGACTCCCATTGCAAACTCTTCCCCCATTTGGAACGTCTCGATTCAATCTCCCCCTTAACCTTCTCCTCATTGACTCCCATCTCCCATCGCAAACCCTTCCCCCATTTGGAACGCCTCGATTCAATCTCCCCCTTAACCTTCTCCTCATTGACTCCCATCGCAAACCCTTCCCCCATTTGGAACGTCTCGATTCAATCTCCCCCTTAACCTTCTCCTCATTGACTCCCATCTCCCATCCCAAACCCTTCCCCCATTTGGAACGTCTCAATTCAATCTCCCCCTTAACCTTCTCCTCATTGACTCCCATCGCAAACCCTTCCCCCATTTGGAACGTCTCAATTCAATCTCCCCCTTAACCTTCTCCTCATTGACTCCCATCGCAAACCCTTCCCCATTTGGAACGCCTCGATTCAATCTCCCCCTTAACCTTCTCCTCATTGACTCCCATCTCCCATCGCAAACCCTTCCCCCATTTGGAACGTCTCGATTCAATCTCCCCCTTAACCTTCTCCTCATGGACTCCCATCGCAAATAGTTAATTCTGATTCTAAACAAGTAATCCCCTCCGCCTCCCCTCCCCGAAACACCCAACGCGCTGGTGGAACAAATCGAAAGCGGCCCTCATGTGTTTTTTGACTCGGGTTTGATCAGATCCTTTAATTATTTGTTATAGGATTGACGTCTCTTTTTCCTTCTCTCTCTCTCTCTCCTTCTCTCTCTCTCTCCACTCTCTCCGTGCGTCTATAATCTCAAACACAAAGCCACCAGACGGCCGTAGGCCTCAGTGCCTGTCGTAGTGAGGAGGCCGAGGGGCCCTGGCGCAGTTGCTGGGGGCGGCGTGGGGGGTGCTGGGTTGACCCTTGGCCTGTTGGAGAGGAGGGTGAGGGGGGGGAGGGTTGGCTGCCTGGCAGGCCCCGCCGCCCGCTCCGACGCCCGCTCCGACGCCCGCTCCGACGCCCGCTCCGACGCCCGCTCCGCCGCCGTCCTCGTCTTCGGGGCCGTTGCCGGAGTAGCGGACAACCAGCCGGGCCTTGCCCAGGCCGGGGCTGTAGTCGGGCCGGTGGGCGGCCGGGCCTCGCTGGGGCTGAGGTGGCGCCTCGTGGGGGGCGGGCCCCTGCGTGTCGGTGTTGGCGGCGGCGGCCCCTCCGCCTCCCCCCAGCCGGGGGGGGTAGCTAACTCGTCGGGTCAGGGGCTGAGGCGGGTGGCAGGGGGGTAAGGCTAAGGGCACGTCGCCCTCGCCGCGGGTCAGGCACTGTTGCTCGGGGTTGAGGCCCGGTCTGAGGTGGCGAGTGGAGCAGATGCGGATGGGGCCGTGCGGTTCGGGGCTGGGCCCGGGCCCTCCGTAGTTGCCCGCGGCCGCCCACTGTTGCTGCCGCATGGGGCTGGCGTTGAGGTGGTGAAGGCCTCCCGCGCTCGGGCAGTCCTGGTAGATGGGGAACTGGCGTGGCGATGTGTCCCCGTACAGGAGCTGCCGGGCCCGGGTCACCCCGGTCTGTTGCTGCTGCTGCTGCTGCTGCTGCTGCGGGGCCTCCTCGGAGGCCTTCGGGACCCGAACCAGGGCCTGCAGGGCCCCCTCGCTCGCCGCGTCCTGCACGTAGTAAGGGTTGCAGTACCCCGTCAGGCGGGCAGCCTGGGCCCCGAGCCGCCGGCCCTCCTCCGGGGCCGCCTTGGGGCCCCCCCTCAGCAGGGCCTGGAGGGCCGCCTCGTCCACCAGGCCCCGGGGGCAGTAGGGGTAGCGGCGGGGCCAGTCCGGCGAGTAGTTGGGGGGAGGGGGCAGAGGCGGGGTGCGGTCGGCCTCGGCGGTTTCGGGCTGCTGGGTGCGGCAGGAGCTGGAGAAGGAGCCGCTGAGGGAGCTGACGGGGCTGGAGGTTCGGGGCGGGCGGGCAGGCAGGGGAGCGGCGGGGGGAGGGCGTAGCCCAGGGGGCAGGCCGAGCGTGGGGCCGGCGGCGGGTTGGCGGCGGAGGGCTTCTCGGGACCCGCCGGGCAGTAGGCCGGGTGGCGGTGGTGGGGAGCGCAGTTAGGCCCCAGGCTCTCGGCCTTGGGCCTGGGCTCGGGGCTGGGGTCCCGGGAGCTGCAGGTGTCCGCAGGCCCCTCCGGCTCCTTCTTCAGCAGGTAGTCGGGGCTGCAGGAGCGGGACTGGGACTGCGATTCAGCCGCATGCTCGTGGGGGAGCGAGGGGCAGGAGCTGCCTTCGTCCTTGGCCCGACGGGACTTCGGGACCCTCTCCTGGTGCTTCTTGATCCGGTGGCCGGTCTTCTCCATCCTGCGTCCTCCTCCCCCGCCCAGGCCCGAGGCCAGGAACAGCAGGGAGGAGCGAATGCAGCTGGACAGATTGGCCAAGAGGGGAAAGAGGGAGACACAGAGTGAGAGAGAGATAGAGAGATAGAGACACAGAGATAGAGAGTGAGAGACACAGAGAGATAGAGACACAGAGTGAGAGAGACTGAGAGATAGAGAGATAGAGACAGAGAGTGAGAGACACAGAGAGTGAGACAGAGATAGAGACGCAGAGACACACACAGAGAGAGAGACACACACAGAGACAGAGAGATAGAGACACACAGAGATAGAGACACACACACACACAGACACAGAGATAGAGACACACACACAGACACAGAGAGAGAGAGAGACAGCAGGGTGAGAATCCAAACGGTGTAACCGTAGCAGCAGCAGAGTGGCAGTGAGGGAATCATTAACCAGCGGCTGTGGCTGCGGCTGCGGCAAGTCATGAACCAGTTGCTGCAATTTGCCGACTGGTTAATGACTTGCCACTCGCACTTTGCGGCTGCGGTTGGCTTTAATGAGTGTAGGCGGGCTTAATATACGTCCCCCCGGGCCGATTTGAAAGGCAGGCCGCCTCTGGGAGCCTCCTGGGCGGGGTGAAAAAGCGGATCGGTCCCCATCGCCTCCCGGTCCCCGAGGGAAGGGGACAGATCCGGCCCACCGAGGGTGCACCTTTCCCGGGTAGGCGGTTCAGATTCACTCCCTTAGATAACTGACCGGGAGAGAGCGCTCCTTTTAGGGGAGGGGAGTTACATTCACTCCCTGAGGCAGGAGGGCGCTCCTTTCCCGGGGAGGGTGGGGGGCTCAGACTGAATCCCTTACCCGGGACAGAGCGCTCCTTCCCCGGGGAGGCAGGGTCAGATTCACTCCCTTAGATACTGACCGGGAGAGAGCGCTCCTTTTAGGGGAGGGGGTTTACATTCACTCCCTGAGGCAGGGGGCGCTCCTTTCCCGGGGAGGGTGGGGGTGCTACAGACTGAATCCCTTACCCGGGAGAGAGCGCTCCTTCCCCGGGGAGGCAGGTCAGATTCACTCCCTTACACTCTGACCGGGAGAGAGCGCTCCTTTTAGGGGAGGGGGTTTACATTCACTCCCTGAGGCAGGGGGCGCTCCTTTCCCGGGGAGGGTGGGGGTGTTCAGACTGATCCCTTACCCGGGATAGAGCGCTCCTTCCCCGGGGAGGCAGGTCAGATTCACTCCCTTAGATAACTGACCGGGAGAGAACGCTCCTTTTAGGGGAGGGGGTTTACATTCACTCCCTGAGGCAGGGGGCGCTCCTTTCCCGGAGAGGGTGGGGGGTTCAGACTGAATCCCTTCCCCGGGGAGGAGGTTCAGATTCACTCCCTTACACTCTGACCGGGAGAGAGCGCTCCTTTTAGGGGTGGGGGTTTACATTCACTCCCTGAGGCAGGGGGCGCTCCTTTCCCGGAGAGGGTGGGGGGGTTCAGACTGAATCCCTTACCCGGGACAGAGCGCTCCTTCCCCGGGGAGCGGGTTCAGATTCACTCCCTTTCCCGGGGGAGGCGGTTCAGATTCACTCCCTTACCCGGGAGAGAGCGCTCCTTCCCCGGGGAGCGGGTTCAGATTCACTCCCTTACACTCTGGCCGGGAGCAGCAATGTGGATGTTGCGGGATTAAAGTGTCTGAACTGGAAGTGGGTGTGAGTGCGGAATAAATGACTGATTGCCGAGTAAATGGCTGTTTAATAAAAGCTGGCACTGAAATGTCAGGCTGCGGTGAAATGCAGTCGGGCTGTTGTTGGGGCTCCGGGCGGCTGGTCAGGGTTGGATTGCTGTGGGGGGGGGTGGGTGGGGAGTGAGAGCCTGGGGGGGCACAGCAGGCAGAGAGAGGGATGGAGGGAGGGAGAGAGAGAGAGAGAGCGGCTTTCCATCTCTCTCTCTGTCACACTCTCTCTCTCTCACTCACACTCTCTCTCTCTCTGTCTGTCACACTCTCTCTCTCTCTCTCTCTCTCTGTCACACTCTCTCTGTCTCTGTCACACTCACACTCTCTCTGTCTCTGTCACACTCTCTCTCTCTGGGCTCCGGCAGCCTGTCGCCGTTTCGGTGCCGCGGTTTCCGGCCATGAAACTTTGGGCCGAGCCGCAGCGCCAGCCCCTCCGCCAGCCTGATCGGGGTGGGGGTGTGGGTGGGGAAATGCCGGGGCTGCCAGGCCCCCATCCCCAGGCCCCGGCCCCCGGGTTAAACACTCTGCCCGGCACCCAGCGCTCTCGCTCGGCCGCACTTCCGGTTTGGCGCCAACAGCAGAAAAGTTTGGCTGCAAAGTTTCACTTTACACAGACAGACAGACACAGGGCGGGGGCGGGGTCTGGGGTGGGGGGGCGGGGCATCTGTGGAGAGGGGGCGGGGTTTTAGACTTGGCGCCAGTTCTCGGAGGACTGGGCGTGGTCTCGGAGGACGGGGCGTGGTCACAGCAGAGGGGGCGTGGTCTAGGAGGATTGGGGGCGTGGTCAAGGAGAGGGGGCGGGGCTTAGGGTAGTGACGTCATTTGCAGAAGTGGGCGCGGTCTCGGAGAGGGGGGCGGGGTCTCCAGAGTGGGCTGGGCTTAGGGGTAAGGGGCGTGGTCTGAGCAGGGGGGCGGGGCTTAGGATTAGGGGCGTGGTCTGTGAAGCTGTGGGCGTGGTTTAGGGGATGTGGGCGTGGTTTGGGGTTGTGGGCGTGGTTTAGGGGTTGTGGGCGTGGTTTGGTGTTGTGGGCGTGGTCTAGGAGCTGTGGGCGTGGTCAAGGAGTTGTGGGCGTGGTCTAGGAGTTGTGGGCGTGGTCTAGGAGCTGTGGGCGTGGTCTAAGAGCTGTGGGCGTGGTTTTGGCGTTATGGGCGTGGTCTGTGGGGCTGTGGGCGTGGTCTAGGAGCTGTGGGCGGGGTCTAGGAGCTGTGGGCGTGGTCTGTGGGGCTGTGGGCGTGGTCTATGAGCTGTGGGCGTGGTCTAG
Source organism: Scyliorhinus canicula (assembly GCF_902713615.1). NCBI lineage: Eukaryota > Metazoa > Chordata > Chondrichthyes > Carcharhiniformes > Scyliorhinidae > Scyliorhinus > Scyliorhinus canicula. The sequence goes on from NW_024055734.1 coordinate 543,841, forward strand.
GAGCTGTGGGCGTGGTCTAGGAGCTGTGGGCGTGGTCTAGTGGCTGTGGGCGTGGTCTAGTGGCTGTGGGCGTGGTTTAGGGTTGTGGGCGTGGTTTGGGGTTGTGGGCGTGGTTTGGTGCTGTGGGCGTGGTTTAGGAGCTGTGGGCGTGGTTTAGGAGCTGTGGGCGTGGTTTAGGAGCTGTGGGCGTGGTCTGGGGTTGTGGGCGTGGTCTACTGTTGTGGGCGTGGTCTGGGAGTTGTGGGCGTGGTTTAGGACCTGTGGGCTTGGTTTGGTGTTGTGGGCGTGGTTTAGGGGTTGTGGGCGTGGTTTAGGAGCTGTGGGCGTGTCAAGCGGTTGTGGGCGTGGTTTAGGGGTTGTGGGCGTGGTCTGGGAGCTGTGGTCGTGGTCCTAAGGAGCTGTGGGCGTGTCTAGGAGCTGTGGGGCGTGGTCTGTGGGGCTGTTGGCGTGGTCTAGGATCTGTGGGCGTGGTCTAGTGGCTGTGGGCGTGGTCTAGTAGCTGTGGGCGTGGTTTAGGAGCTGTGGGCGGGGCCTAGGAGCTGTGGGCGTGGTCTATGAGTTGTGGGCGGGGTCTAGGAGCTGTGGGCGTGGTTTGGGGTTGTGGGCGTGGTTTAGGGGTTGTGGGCGTGGTCTAGGAGCTGTGGGCGTGGTCTAGGAGCTGTGGGCGTGGTCTAGTGGCTGTGGGCGTGGTCTAGGAGCTGTGGGCGTGGTTTAGGAGCTGTGGGTGTGGCCAAGCGGTTGTGGGCGTGGTTTAGGGGCTGTGGGCGTGGTCTGTGGGGGCTGTGGGCGTGGTCTAGGAGCTGTGGGCGTGGTTTAGGAGCTGTGGGCGTGGTCTGTGGGGCTGTGGGCGTGGTCTAGATGTTGTGGGCGGGGTCTAGTGGCTGTGGGCGTGGTTTAGGGTTGTGGGCGTGGTTTAGGAGTTGTGGGCGTGGTTTGGTGCTGTGGCGTGGTTTAGGGGTTGTGGGCGTGGTTTAGGAGCTGTGGGCGTGGTCAAGCAGTTGTGGGCGTGGTTTAGGGGGTTTTGGGCGTGGTCTGTGGGGCTGTGGGCGTGGTCTAGTAGCTGTGGGCGTGGTCTAGGAGCTGTGGGCGTGGTTTAGGAGCTGTGGGTGTGGTCAAGCGGTTGTGGGCGTGGTTTAGGGGCTGTGGGCGTGGTCTGTGGGCTGTGGGCGTGGTCTAGGAGCTGTGGGCGTGGTTTAGGTGCTGTGGGCGTGGTCTGTGGGGCTGTGGGCGTGGTCTAGATGTTGTGGGCGGGGTCTAGTGGCTGTGGGCGTGGTTTAGGGTTGTGGGCGTGGTTTAGGAGTTGTGGGCGTGGTTTGGTGCTGTGGGCGTGGTTTAGGGGTTGTGGGCGTGGTTTAGGAGCTGTGGGCGTGGTCAAGCGGTTGTGGGCGTGGTTTAGGGGTTTTGGGCGTGGTCTGTGGGGCTGTGGGCGTGGTCTACGAGCTGTGGGCGTGGTTTAGGGGCTGTGGGCGGGGCCTAGGAGCTGTGGGCGTGGTCTAGGAGCTGTGGGCGTGGTCTAGGAGCTGTGGGCGTGGTCTGTGGGGCTGTGGGCGTGGTCTAGGAGCTGTGGGCGTGGTCTAGGAGCTGTGGGCGTGGTCTAGTGGCTGTGGGCGTGGCCTAGTAGCTGTGGGCGGGGCCTAGGAGCTGTGGGCGTGGTTTGGGTTGTGGGCGTGGTTTAGGAGTTGTGGGCGTGGTTTGGGGTTGTGGGTGTGGTTTACGGGTTGTGGGCGTGGTTTGGTGCTGTGGGCGTGGTTTAGGGTTGTGGGCGTGGTTTAGGGGTTGTGGGCGTGGTCAAGCTGTTGTGGGCGTGGTTTTGGGGTTGTGGGCGTGGTCTAGGAGCTGTGGGCGTGGTTTAGGAGCTGTGGGCGTGGTCTAGTGGCTGTGGGCGTGGTCTAGTAGCTGTGGGCGTGGTTTAGGAGCTGTGGCGTGGTCTAGGAGTTGTGGGCGTGGTTTGGGGGTTGTGGGCGTGGTTTAGGAGTTGTGGGCGTGGTCTAGGAGCTGTGGGCGTGGTCTAGATGTTGTGGGCGTGGTTTAGGGTTGTGGGCGTGGTTTAGGAGTTGTGGGCGTGGTTTAGCAGTTGTGGGCGTGGTCTGGGAGCTGTGGGCGTGGTCTAGATGTTGTGGGCGTGGTCTAGGGGGCTGTGGGGCGTGGTCTAGGAGCTGCGGGCATGGTTTAGGAGCTGTGGGCGGGGCCTAGGAGGTGGGGGCGTGGTCTATGAGTTGTGGGCGTGGTTTAGGAGTTGTGGGCGTGGTTTGGGGTTGTGGGCGTGGTCTAGATGTTGTGGGCGTGGTCTGGGAGCTGTGGGCGTGGTCTAGATGTTGTGGGCGTGGTCTGGTAGCTGTGGGCGTGGTCTAGGAGCTGTGGGCGTGGTCTAGTGGCTGTGGGCGTGGTCTAGGAGCTGTGGGCGTGGTCTAGATGTTGTGGGCGGGGTCTAGTGGCTGTGGGCGTGGTTTAGGGTTGTGGGCGTGGTCTAGCTGTTGTGGGCGTGGTTTTGGGGTGTGGGCGTGGTCTAGGAGCTGTGGGCGTGGTTTAGGAGCTGTGGGCGTGGTCTAGTGGCTGTGGGCGTGTCTAGTAGCTGTGGGGCGTGGTTTAGGAGCTGTGGGCGTGGTCTAGGAGTTGTGGGCGTGGTTTGGGGGTTGTGGGCGTGGTCTGGGAGCTGTGGGCGTGGTCTAGATGTTGTGGGCGTGGTCTAGGAGCTGTGGGCGTGGTCTAGGAGATGTGGGCGTGGTCTGTTGGGCTGTGGGCGTGGTCTATGAGCTGTGGGCGTGGTCAAGCTGCTGTGGGCGTGGTTTTGGGGTTGTGGGCGTGGTCTAGGAGCTGTGGGCGTGGTTTAGGAGCTGTGGGCGTGGTCTAGTGGCTGTGGGCGGGGTCTAGTGGCTGTGGGCGTGGTTTAGGGTTGTGGGCGTGGTTTAGGAATTGTGGGCGTGGTTTAGGGGTTGTGGGCGTGGTCTAGGAGCTGTGGGCGTGGTCTGTGGGGCTGTGGGCGTGGTCTAGGAGTTGTGGGCGTGGTCAAGCTGCTGTGGGCGTGGTTTTGGGGTTGTGGGCGTGGTCTAGGAGCTGTGGGCGTGGTTTAGGAGCTGTGGGCGTGGTCTAGTGGCTGTGGGCGTGGTCTAGGAGCTGTGGGCGTGGTCTAGGAGTTGTGGGCGTGGTTTGGGGTTGTGGGCGTGGTTTAGGAGTTGTGGGCGTGGTTTAGGGGTTGTGGGCGTGGTCTGTTGGGCTGTGGGCGTGGTCTATGAGCTGTGGGCGTGGTCAAGCTGCTGTGGGCGTGGTTTTGGGGTTGTGGGCGTGGTCTAGGAGCTGTGGGCGTGGTTTAGGAGCTGTGGGCGTGGTCTAGTGGCTGTGGGCGGGGTCTAGTGGCTGTGGGCGTGGTTTAGGGTTGTGGGCGTGGTTTAGGAGTTGTGGGCGTGGTTTAGGGGTTGTGGGCGTGGTCTAGGAGATGTGGGCGTGGTCTGTGGGGCTGTGGGCGTGGTCTATGAGCTGTGGGCGTGGTCAAGCTGCTGTGGGCGTGGTTTTGGGGTTGTGGGCGTGGTCTAGGAGCTGTGGGCGTGGTTTAGGAGCTGTGGGCGTGGTCTAGTGGCTGTGGGCGTGGTCTAGGAGCTGTGGGCGTGGTCTAGGAGTTGTGGGCGTGGTTTGGGGGTTGTGGGCGTGGTTTAGGAGTTGTGGGCGTGGTTTAGAGGTTGTGGGCGTGGTTTAGAGGTTGTGGGCGTGGTCAAGCTGTTGTGGGCGTGGTCTAGGAGCTGTGGGCGTGGTCTAGGAGTTGTGGGCGTGGTTTGGGGTTGTGGGGGCGTGGTTTAGGGTTGTGGGCGTGGTTTAGGGTTGTGGGCGTGGTCAAGCTGTTGTGTGGCGTGGTTTTTGGGGTTGTGGGCGTGGTCTAGGAGCTGTGGGCGTGGTTTAGGAGCTGTGGGCGTGGTCTAGTGGCTGTGGGCGTGGTCTAGTAGCTGTGGGCGTGGTTAGGAGCTGTGGGCGTGGTCTAGGAGTTGGGGCGTGGTTTGGGGGGTTGGGGGCGTGGTTTAGGAGTTGTGGGCGTGGTCTAGGAGCTGTGGGCGTGGTCTAGATGTTGTGGGCGTGGGTTTAGGGTTGTGGGCGTGGTTTAGGAGTTGTGGGCGTGGTTTAGCAGTTGTGGGCGTGGTCTGGGAGCTGTGGGCGTGGTCTAGATGTTGTGGGCGTGGTCTAGTGGCTGTGGGCGTGGTCTAGGAGCTGCGGGCATGGTTTTAGGAGCTGTGGGCGGGGCCTAGGAGCTGTGGGCGTGGTCTATGAGTTGTGGGCGTGGTTTAGGAGTTGTGGGCGTGGTTTGGGGTTGTGGGCGTGGTCTAGATGTTGTGGGCGTGGTCTGGGAGCTGTGGGCGTGGTCTAGATGTTGTGGGCGTGGTCTGGTAGCTGTGGGCGTGGTCTAGGAGCTGTGGGCGTGGTCTAGTGGCTGTGGGCGTGGTCTAGGAGCTGTGGGCGTGGTCTAGATGTTGTGGGCGGGGGTCTAGTGGCTGTGGGCGTGGTTTAGGGTTGTGGGCGTGGTCAAGCTGTTGTGGGCGTGGTTTTGGGGTTGTGGGCGTGGTCTAGGAGCTGTGGGCGTGGTTTAGGAGCTGTGGGCGTGGTCTAGTGGCTGTGGGCGTGGTCTAGTAGCTGTGGGCGTGGTTTAGGAGCTGTGGGCGTGGTCTAGGAGTTGTGGGCGTGGTTTGGGGGTTGTGGGCGTGGTCTGGGAGCTGTGGGCGTGGTCTAGATGTTGTGGGCGTGGTCTAGGAGCTGTGGGCGTGGTCTAGGAGATGTGGGCGTGGTCTGTTGGGCTGTGGGCGTGGTCTATGAGCTGTGGGCGTGGTCAAGCTGCTGTGGGCGTGGTTTTGGGGTTGTGGGCGTGGTCTAGGAGCTGTGGGCGTGGTCTAGTGGCTGTGGGCGTGGTCTAGTAGCTGTGGGCGTGGTTTAGGACCTGTGGGCGGGGCCTAGGAGCTGTGGGCGTGGTCTATGAGTTGTGGGCGTGGTGTGGAGCTGTGGGCGTGGTCTAGATGTTGTGGGCGGGGTCTAGTGGCTGTGGGCGTGGTTTAAGAGTTGTGGGCGTGGTTTAGAAGTTGTGGGCGTGGTTTGGGGTTGTGGGGCATGGTCTAGGAGCTGTGGGCGTGGTCTGTGGGGCTGTGGGCGTGGTCTCGGAGCTGTGGGCGTGGTCTAGGAGCTGTGGGCGTGGTCTTGGAGTTATGGGCAGGGTCTAGGAGCTGTGGGCGGTGTCTAGGAGCTGTGGGCGGGGTCTAGGAGCTGTGGGCGTGGATTGGCCGTGTTAAATTGTCCCTTCGTGTCCAAAGATGTACAGGTAAGGTGGATTGGCCGTGTTAAATTGTCCCTTAGTGCCCAAAGATGTACAGTTTAGGTGGCTTGACTGTGTTAAATTGTCCCTCATGTCCAAAGATGTATAGTTTAAGTGGATTAGCCGTGTTAAATTGTACCTCAGTAGCCAAAGATGTATAGTTTAAGTGGATTAGCCGTGTAAAATTGTCCCTCATGTCCAAAGATGTATAGTTTAGGTGGCTTGACTGTGTTAAATTGCCCCTCATGTCCAAAGATGTATAGTTTAAGTGGATTAGCCGTGTTAATTTGTCCCTTACTGTCCAAAGATGTACAGTTTAGGTGGCTTGACTGTGTTAAATTGTCCCTCATGTCCAAAGATGTATAGTTTAAGTGGATTAGCCGTGTTAAATTGTACCTCAGTAGCCAATGATGTATAGTTTAAGTGGATTAGCCGTGTAAAATTGTCCCTCATGTCCAAAGATGTACAGTTTAGGTGGCTTGACTGTGTTAAATTGTCCCTCATGTCCAAAGATGTACAATTTAAGTGGATTAATCCTGTTAAATTGTCCCTCATGTCCAAAGATGTACAGTTTAGGTGGCTTGACTGTGTTAAAATTGTCCCTCATGTCCAAAGATGTACAGTTTAAGTGGATTAATCCTGTTAAATTGTCCCTCATGTCCAAAGATGTACAGTTAGATTGATTAGCCGTGTTAAATTGTACCTCAGTAGCCAAAGATGTACAGTTTAGATTGATTAGCCGTGTTAAATTGTACCTCATGTCCAAAGATGTACAGTTTAGGTGGCTTGACTGGGTTAAATTGTCCCTTAGTGCCCAAAGATGTACAGTTTAGGTGGCTTGACTGGGTTAAATTGTCCCTTAGTGCCCAAAGATGTACAGTTTAGGTGGCTTGACTGTGTTAAATTGTACCTCATGTCCAAAGATGTATAGTTTAAGTGGATTAGCCGTGTTAAATTGTACCTCAGTAGCCAAAGATGTACAGTTTAGGTGGCTTGACTGTGTTAAATTGTCCCTCATGTCCAAAGATGTACAATTTAAGTGGATTAATCCTGTTAAATTGTACCTCAGTAGCCAAAGATGTACAGTTTAGGGTGGATGAGCAGTGTAAAATTGTCCCTCAGTAGCCAAAGATTTACAATTTAAGTGGATTAATCCTGTTTAATTGTCCCTCATGTCCAAAGATGTACAGTTTAGGTGGATTGACTGTTTAATTGTACCTTAATGTCCAAATTGACAATAATTACCCCAGTGTTTGTAGATCTGAGGCAGACTTGGCCCAGGGGAGTCTCGGTCTCTTTCCCATGTCTTTCAACTCCCCTTTTACAATTCCCAAACCGGACCTGCCTCTGGTTTTTCACTCAAAATCTCCAGCTCTTCATGGCAAGCGTCCTCCCATGTTTTCCTTCCGGCCTAAAATTCAGGCTTCTGTCTGTCTCTCTGTCTCTCTCTCTCTGTCCATTTTCACAGCATTCAGCATTTGCCTGCTGTACGGGCCGATTTGAAAGGCAGGCCGCCTCTGGGAGCCTCCTGGGCGGGGTGAAAAAGCGGATCGGTCCCCATCGCCTCCCGGTCCCCGAGGGAAGGGGACAGGACCGGCCCACCGAGGGTGCACCTTTCCCGGGGAGGAGGTTCAGATTCACTCCCTTACACTCTGACCGGGAGAGAGCGCTCCTTTTAGGGGAGGGGATTTACATTCACTCCCTGAGGCAGGAGGTGCTCCTTTCCCGGGAGGGGGTTCAGACTGAATCCCTTACCCGGGAGAGAGCGCTCCTTCCCCGGGGAGGCAGGTCAGATTCACTCCTTAGATAACTGACCGGGAGAGAGCGCTCCTTTAGGGGAGGGGGTTTACATTCACTCCCTGAGGCAGGGGGCGCTCCTTTCCCGGGGAGGGTGGGGGTGTACAGACTGAATCCCTTACCCGGGGAGAGAGCGCTCCTTCCCCGGGGAGGCAGGTCAGATTCACTCCCTTACACTCTGACCGGGAGAGAGCGCTCCTTTTAGGGGAGGGGGTTTACATTCACTCCCTGAGGCAGGAGGCGCTCCTTTCCCGGAGAGGGTGGGGGTGTTCAGACTGAATCCCTTACCCGGGAGAGAGCGCTCCTTCCCCGGGGAGGCAGGTCACATTCACTCCCTTAGATAACTGACCGGGAGAGAGCGCTCCTTTTAGGGGAGGGGGTTCAGATTCACTCCCTGAGGCAGGGGGCGCTCCTTTCCCGGAGAGGGTGGGGGGGTTCAGACTGAATCCCTTACCCGGGGAGGCGGTTCAGATTCACTCCCTTACCCGGGAGAGAGCGCTCCTTTTAGGGGAGGGGGTTTACATTCACTCCCTGAGGCAGGGGGCGCTCCTTTCCCGGAGAGGGTGGGGGGGTTCAGACTGAATCCCTTACCCAGGAGAGAGCGCTCCTTCCCCGGGGAGCGGGTTCAGATTCACTCCCTTACCCGGGAGAGAGCGCTCCTTCCCCGGGGAGGCAGGTCAGATTCACTCCCTTACACTCTGGCCGGGAGCAGCAATGTGGATGTTGCGGGATTAAAGTGTCTGAACTGGAAGTGGGTGTGAGTGCGGAATAAATGATGATTGCCGAGTAAATGGCTGTTTAATAAAAGCTGGCACTGAAATGTCAGGCTGCGGTGAAATGCAGTCGGGCTGTTGTTGGGGCTCCGGGCGGCTGGTCAGGGTTGGATTGCTGTGGGTGGGGTGGGGTGGGGAGTGAGAGCCTGGGGGGGCACAGCAGGCAGAGAGAGGGATGGAGGGAGGGAGAGAGAGAGAGAGCGGCTTTCCATCTCTCTCTCTGTCACACTCTCTCTCTCTCACTCACACTCTCTCTCTCTCTCTCTGTCACACTCTCTCTGTCTCTGTCACACTCACACTCTCTCTGTCTCTGTCACACTCTCTCTCTCTGGGCTCCGGCAGCCTGTCGCCGTTTCGGTGCCGCGGTTTCCGGCCATGAAACTTTGGGCCGAGCCGCAGCGCCAGCCCCTCCGCCAGCCTGATCGGGGTGGGGGTGTGGGTGGGGAAATGCCGGGGCTGCCAGGCCCCCATCCCCAGGCCCCGGCCCCCGGGTTAAACACTCTGCCCGGCACCCAGCGCTCTCGCTCGGCCGCACTTCCGGTTTGGCGCCAACAGCAGAAAAGTTTGGCTGCAAAGTTTCACTTTACACAGACAGACAGACACAGGGCGGGGGCGGGGTCTGGGGTGGGGGGCGGGGCATCTGTGGAGAGGGGGCGGGGTTTTAGACTTGGCGCCAGTTCTCGGAGGACTGGGCGTGGTCTCGGAGGACGGGGCGTGGTCACAGCAGAGGGGGCGTGGTCTAGGAAGATTGGGGGCGTGGTCAAGGAGAGGGGGCGGGGCTTAGGGTAGTGACGTCATTTTGCAGAAGTGGGCGCGGTCTCGGAGAGGGGCGGGGTCTCCAGAGTGGGCTGGGCTTAGGGGTAAGGGGCGTGGTCTGAGCAGGGGGCGGGGCTTAGGATTAGGGGCGGGGTCTGTGAAGCTGTGGGGCGTGGTTTAGGGGATGTGGGCGTGGTTTGGGGTTGTGGGCGTGGTTTAGGGGTTGTGGGCGTGGTTTGGTGTTGTGGGCGTGGTCTAGAGCTGTGGGCGTGGTCAAGGAGTTGTGGGCGTGGTCTAGGAGTTGTGGGCGTGGTCTAGGAGCTGTGGGCGTGGTCTAAGAGCTGTGGGCGTGGTTTTGGCGTTATGGGCGTGGTCTGTAGGGCTGTGGGCGTGGTCTAGGAGCTGTGGGCGGGGTCTAGGAGCTGTGGGCGTGGTCTGTGGGGCTGTGGGCGTGGTCTAGGAGCTGTGGGCGTGGTCTAGGAGCTGTGGGCGTGGTCTAGTGGCTGTGGGCGTGGTCTAGTGGCTGTGGGCGTGGTTTAGGGTTGTGGGGCGTGGTTTAGTAGTTGTGGGCGTGGTTGGTGCTGTGGGCGTGGTTTAGGAGCTGTGGGCGTGGTTTAGGAGCTGTGGGCGTGGTTTAGGAGCTGTGGGCGTGGTCTGGGGTTGTGGGCGTGGTCTAGCTGTTGTGGGCGTGGTCTGGGAGTTGTGGGCGTGGTTTAGGACCTGTGGGCGTGGTTTGGTGTTGTGGGCGTGGTTTAGGGGTTGTGGGCGTGGTTTAGGAGCTGTGGGCGTGGTCAAGCGGTTGTGGGCGTGGTTTAGGGGTTTTGGGCGTGGTCTGGGAGCTGTGGGCGTGGTCTAGGAGCTGTGGGCGTGGTCTAGGAGCTGTGGGCGTGGTCTGTGGGGCTGTGGGCGTGGTCTAGGATCTGTGGGCGTGGTCTAGTGGCTGTGGGCGTGGTCTAGTAGCTGTGGGCGTGGTTTAGGAGCTGTGGGCGGGGCCTAGGAGCTGTGGGCGTGGTCTATGAGTTGTGGGCGGGGTCTAGGAGCTGTGGGCGTGGTTTGGGGTTGTGGGCGTGGTTAGGGGTTGTGGGCGTGGTCTAGGAGCTGTGGGCGTGGTCTAGGAGCTGTGGGCGTGGTCTAGTGGCTGTGGGCGTGGTCTAGGAGCTGTGGGCGTGGTTTAGGAGCTGTGGGTGTGGCCAAGCGGTTGTGGGCGTGGTTTAGGGGCTGTGGGCGTGGTCTGTGGGGCTGTGGGCGTGGTCTAGGAGCTGTGGGCGTGGTTTAGGTGCTGTGGGCGTGGTCTGTGGGGCTGTGGGCGTGGTCTAGATGTTGTGGGCGGGGTCTAGTGGCTGTGGGCGTGGTTTAGGGTTGTGGGCGTGGTTTAGGAGTTGTGGGCGTGGTTTGGTGCTGTGGGCGTGGTTTAGGGGTTGTGGGCGTGGTTTAGGAGCTGTGGGCGTGGTCAAGCGGTTGTGGGCGTGGTTTAGGGGTTTTGGGGCGTGGTCTGTGGGGCTGTGGGCGTGGTCTAGTAGCTGTGGGCGTGGTCTAGGAGCTGTGGGCGTGGTTTAGGAGCTGTGGGTGTGGTCAAGCGGTTGTGGGCGTGGTTTAGGGGCTGTGGGCGTGGTCTGTGGGCTGTGGGCGTGGTCTAGGAGCTGTGGGCGTGGTTTAGGTGCTGTGGGCGTGGTCTGTGGGGCTGTGGGCGTGGTCTAGATGTTGTGGGCGGGGTCTAGTGGCTGTGGGCGTGGTTTAGGGTTGTGGGCGTGGTTTAGGAGTTGTGGGCGTGGTTTGGTGCTGTGGGCGTGGTTTAGGGGTTGTGGGCGTGGTTTAGGAGCTGTGGGCGTGGTCAAGCGGTTGTGGGCGTGGTTTAGGGGGTTTTGGGCGTGGTCTGTGGGGCTGTGGGCGTGGTCTAGGAGCTGTGGGCGTGGTTTAGGGGCTGTGGGCGGGGGCCTAGGAGCTGTGGGCGTGGTCTAGGAGCTGTGGGCGTGGTCTAGGAGCTGTGGGCGTGGTCTGTGGGGCTGTGGGCGTGGTCTAGGAGCTGTGGGCGTGGTCTAGGAGCTGTGGGCGTGGTCTAGTGGCTGTGGGCGTGGCCTAGTAGCTGTGGGCGGGGCCTAGGAGCTGTGGGCGTGGTTTTGGGTTGTGGGCGTGGTTTAGGAGTTGTGGGCGTGGTTTGGGGTTGTGGGTGTGGTTTACGGGTTGTGGGCGTGGTTTGGTGCTGTGGGCGTGGTTTAGGGTTGTGGGCGTGGTTTAGGGGTTGTGGGGCGTGGTCAAGCTGTTGTGGGCGTGGTTTTGGGGTTGTGGGCGTGGTCTAGGAGCTGTGGGCGTGGTTTAGGAGCTGTGGGCGTGGTCTAGTGGCTGTGGGCGTGGTCTAGTAGCTGTGGGCGTGGTTTAGGAGCTGTGGGCGTGGTCTAGGAGTGTGGGCGTGGTTTGGGGGTTGTGGGCGTGGTTTAGGAGTTGTGGGCGTGGTCTAGGAGCTGTGGGCGTGGTCTAGATGTTGTTGGGCGTGGTTTAGGGTTGTGGGCGTGGTTTAGGAGTTGTGGGCGTGGTTTAGCAGTTGTGGGCGTGGTCTGGGAGCTGTGGGCGTGGTCTAGATGTTGTGGGCGTGGTCTAGTGGCTGTGGGCGTGGTCTAGGAGCTGCGGGCATGGTTTAGGAGCTGTGGGCGGGGCCTAGGAGCTGTGGGCGTGGTCCTATGAGTTGTGGGCGTGGTTTAGGAGTTGTGGGCGTGGTTTGGGGTTGTGGGCGTGGTCTACCTGTTGTGGGCGTGGTCTGGGAGCTGTGGGCGTGGTCTATATGTTGTGGGCGTGGTCTAGTGGCTGTGGGCGTGGTCTAGGAGCTGTGGGCGGTGGTCTAGTGGCTGTGGGCGTGGTCTAGGAGCTGTGGGCGTGGTCTAGATGTTGTGGGCGGGGTCTTAGTGGCTGTGGGCGTGGTTTAGGGTTTGTGGGGCGTGGTCAAGCTGTTGTGGGCGTGGTTTTGGGGTTGTGGGCGTGGTCTAGGAGCTGTGGGCGTGGTTTAGGAGCTGTGGGCGTGGTCTAGTGGCTGTGGGCGTGGTCTAGTAGCTGTGGGCGTGGTTTAGGAGCTGTGGGCGTGGTCTAGGAGTTGTGGGCGTGGTTTGGGGGTTGTGGGCGTGGTCTGGGAGCTGTGGGCGTGGTCTAGATGTTGTGGGCGTGGTCTAGGAGCTGTGGGCGTGGTCTAGGAGCTGTGGGCGTGGTCTGTTGGGCTGTGGGCGTGGTCTATGAGCTGTGGGCGTGGTCAAGCTGCTGGGGCGTGGTTTTGGGGTTGTGGGCGTGGTCTAGGAGCTGTGGGCGTGGTTTAGGAGCTGTGGGCGTGGTCTAGTGGCTGTGGGCGGGGTCTAGTGGCTGTGGGCGTGGTTTAGGGTTGTGGGCGTGGTTTAGGAATTGTGGGCGTGGTTTAGGGGTTGTGGGCGTGGTCTAGGAGATGTGGGCGTGGTCTGTTGGGCTGTGGGCGTGGTCTATGAGCTGTGGGCGTGGTCAAGCTGCTGTGGGCGTGGTTTTGGGGTTGTGGGCGTGGTCTAGGAGCTGTGGGCGTGGTTTAGGAGCTGTGGGCGTGGTCTAGTGGCTGTGGGCGTGGTCTAGGAGCTGTGGGCGTGGTCTAGGAGTTGTGGGCGTGGTTTGGGGGTTGTGGGCGTGGTTTAGGAGTTGTGGGCGTGGTTTAGAGGTTGTGGGCGTGGTCTGTTGGGCTGTGGGCGTGGTCTATGAGCTGTGGGCGTGGTCAAGCTGCTGTGGGCGTGGTTTTGGGGTTGTGGGCGTGGTCTAGGAGCTGTGGGCGTGGTTTAGGAGCTGTGGGCGTGGTCTAGTGGCTGTGGGGGGGTCTAGTGGCTGTGGGCGTGGTTTAGGGTTGTGGGCGTGGTTTAGGAATTGTGGGCGTGGTTTAGGGGTTGTGGGCGTGGTCTAGGAGATGTGGGCGTGGTCTGTTGGGCTGTGGGCGTGGTCTATGAGCTGTGGGCGTGGTCAAGCTGCTGTGGGCGTGGTTTTGGGGTTGTGGGCGTGGTCTAGGAGCTGTGGGCGTGGTTTAGGAGCTGTGGGCGTGGTCTAGTGGCTGTGGGCGTGGTCTAGGAGCTGTGGGCGTGGTCTAGGAGTTGTGGGCGTGGTTTGGGGGTTGTGGGCGTGGTTTAGGAGTTGTGGGCGTGGTTTAGAGGTTGTGGGCGTGGTTTAGAGGTTGTGGGCGTGGTCAAGCTGTTGTGGGCGTGGTCTAGGAGCTGTGGGCGTGGTCTAGGAGTTGTGGGCGTGGTTTGGGGGTTGTGGGCGTGGTTTAGGGTTGTGGGCGTGGTTTAGGGGTTGTGGGCGTGGTCAAGCTGTTGTGGGCGTGGTTTTGGGGTTGTGGGCGTGGTCTAGGAGCTGTGGGCGTGGTTTAGGAGCTGTGGGCGTGGTTAGGCGTGGGCGTGGTCTAGTAGCTGTGGGCGTGTAGTGGTGGGGGTGGTTAGGAGCTGTGGGCGTGGTCTAGGAGTGTGGGCGTGGTTTGGGGGTTGTGGGCGTGGTTTAGGAGTTGTGGGCGTGGTCTAGGAGCTGTGGGCGTGGTCTAGATGTTGTGGGCGTGGTTTAGGGTTGTGGGCGTGGTTTAGGAGTTGTGGGCGTGGTTTAGCAGTTGTGGGCGTGGTCTGGGAGCTGTGGGCGTGGTCTAGATGTTGTGGGCGTGGTCTAGTGGCTGTGGGCGTGGTCTAGGAGCTGCGGGCATGGTTTAGGAGCTGTGGGCGGGGCCTAGGAGCTGTGGGCGTGGTCTATGAGTTGTGGGCGTGGTTTAGGAGTTGTGGGCGTGGTTTGGGGTTGTGGGCGTGGTCTAGATGTTGTGGGCGTGGTCTGGGAGCTGTGGGCGTGGTCTAGATGTTGTGGGCGTGGTCTGGTAGCTGTGGGCGTGGTCTAGGAGCTGTGGGCGTGGTCTAGTGGCTGTGGGCGTGGTCTAGGAGCTGTGGGCGTGGTCTAGATGTTGTGGGCGGGGTCTAGTGGCTGTGGGCGTGGTTTAGGGTTGTGGGCGTGGTCAAGCTGTTGTGGGCGTGGTTTTGGGGTTGTGGGCGTGGTCTAGGAGCTGTGGGCGTGGTTTAGGAGCTGTGGGCGTGGTCTAGTGGCTGTGGGCGTGGTCTAGTAGCTGTGGGCGTGGTTTAGGAGCTGTGGGCGTGGTCTAGGAGTTGTGGGCGTGGTTTGGGGGTTGTGGGCGTGGTCTGGGAGCTGTGGGCGTGGTCTAGATGTTGTGGGCGTGGTCTAGGAGCTGTGGGCGTGGTCTAGGAGATGTGGGCGTGGTCTGTTGGGCTGTGGGCGTGGTCTATGAGCTGTGGGCGTGGTCTAGCTGCTGTGGCGTGGTTTTGGGGTTGTGGGCGTGGTCTAGGAGCTGTGGGCGTGGTCTAGTGGCTGTGGGCGTGGTCTAGTAGCTGTGGGCGTGGTTTAGGATCTGTGGGCGGGGCCTAGGAGCTGTGGGCGTGGTCTATGAGTTGTGGGCGTGGTGTAGGAGCTGTGGGCGTGGTCTAGATGTTGTGGGCGGGGTCTAGTGGCTGTGGGCGTGGTTTAAGAGTTGTGGGCGTGGTTTAGAAGTTGTGGGCGTGGTTTGGGGTTGTGGGCGGGGTCTAGGAGCTGTGGGCGTGGTCTGTGGGGCTGTGGGGTGGTCTAGGAGCTGTGGGCGTGGTCTAGGAGCTGTGGGCGTGGTCTTGGAGTTATGGGCAGGGTCTAGGAGCTGTGGGCGTGGTCTAGGAGCTGTGGGCGGGGTCTAGGAGCTGTGGGCGTGGATTGGCCGTGTTAAATTGTCCCTTCGTGTCCAAAGATGTACAGGTAAGGTGGATTGGCCGTGTTAAATTGTCCCTTAGTGCCCAAAGATGTACAGTTTAGGTGGCTTGACTGTGTTAAATTGTCCCTCATGTCCAAAGATGTATAGTTTAAGTGGATTAGCCGTGTTAAATTGTACCTCAGTAGCCAAAGATGTATAGTTTAAGTGGATTAGCCGTGTTAAATTGTCCCTCATGTCCAAAGATGTACAGTTTAGGTGGCTTGACTGTGTTAAATTGTCCCTCATGTCCAAAGATGTATAGTTTAAGTGGATTAGCCGTGTTAAATTGTCCCTTACTGTCCAAAGATGTACAGTTTAGGTGGCTTGACTGTGTTAAATTGTCCCTCATGTCCAAAGATGTATAGTTTAAGTGGATTAGCCGTGTTAAATTGTACCTCAGTAGCCAAAGATGTATAGTTTAAGTGGATTAGCCGTGTAAAATTGTCCCTCATGTCCAAAGATGTACAGTTTAGGTGGCTTGACTGTGTTAAATTGTCCCTCATGTCCAAAGATGTACAGTTTAAGTGGATTAATCCTGTTAAATTGTCCCTCATGTCCAAAGATGTACAGTTTAGGTGGCTTGACTGTGTTAAATTGTCCCTCATGTCCAAAGATGTACAGTTTAAGTGGATTAATCCTGTTAAATTGTCCCTCATGTCCAAAGATGTACAGTTTAGATTGATTAGCCGTGTTAAATTGTACCTCAGTAGCCAAAGATGTACAGTTTAGATTGATTAGCCGTGTTAAATTGTACCTCATGTCCAAAGATGTACAGTTTAGGTGGCTTGACTGGGTTAAATTGTCCCTTAGTGCCCAAAGATGTACAGTTTAGGTGGCTTGACTGTGTTAAATTGTCCCTTAGTGCCCAAAGATGTACAGTTTAGGTGGCTTGACTGTGTTAAATTGTACCTCATGTCCAAAGATGTACAGTTTAAGTGGATTAGCCGTGTTAAATTGTACCTCAGTAGCCAAAGATGTACAGTTTAGGTGGCTTGACTGTGTTAAATTGTCCCTCATGTCCAAAGATGTACAATTTAAGTGGATTAATCCTGTTAAATTGTACCTCAGTAGCCAAAGATGTACAGTTTAGGTGGCTTGACTGTGTTAAATTGTCCCTCAGTAGCCAAAGATGTACAATTTAAGTGGATTAATCCTGTTAATTGTCCCTCATGTCCAAAGATGTACAGTTTAGGTGGATTGACTGTTTAATTGTACCTTAATGTCCAAATTGACAATAATTACCCCAGTGTTTGTAGATCTGAGGCAGACTTGGCCCAGGGGAGTCTCGGTCTCTTTCCCATGTCTTTCAACTCCCCTTTTACAATTCCCAACCGGACACTGCCTCTGGTTTTTCACTCAAAATCTCCAGCTCTTCATGGCAAGCGTCCTCCCATGTTTTCCTTCCGGCCTAAAATTCAGGCTTCTGTCTGTCTCTCTCTCTCTCTCTCTGTCCATTTTCACAGCATTCAGCATTTGCCTGCTGTACGGGCCGATTTGAAAGGCAGGCCGCCTCTGGGAGCCTCCTGGGCGGGGTGAAAAAGCGGATCGGTCCCCATCGCCTCCCGGTCCCCGAGGGAAGGGGACAGGACCGGCCCACCGAGGGTGCACCTTTCCCGGGGAGGAGGTTCAGATTCACTCCCTTACACTCTGACCGGGAGAGAGCGCTTTTAGGGGAGGGGATTTACATTCACTCCCTGAGGCAGGAGGTGCTCCTTTCCCGGGGAGGGGTTCAGACTGAATCCCTTACCCGGGAGAGAGCGCTCCTTCCCCGGGGAGGCAGGTCAGATTCACTCCCTTAGATAACTGACCGGGAGAGAGCGCTCCTTTTAGGGGAGGGGGTTTACATTCACTCCCTGAGGCAGGGGGCGCTCCTTTCCCGGGGAGGGTGGGGGTGTACAGACTGAATCCCTTACCCGGGAGAGAGCGTCCTTCCCGGGGAGGCAGGTCAGATTCACTCCCTTACACTCTGACCGGGAGAGAGCGCTCCTTTAGGGGAGGGGGTTTACATTCACTCCCTGAGGCAGGGGGCGCTCCTTTCCCGGGGAGGGTGGGGGTGTTCAGACTGAATCCCTTACCCGGGATAGAGCGCTTCCCCGGGGAGGCAGGTCAGATTCACTCCCTTAGATAACTGACCGGGAGAGAACGCTCCTTTTAGGGGAGGGGTTTACATTCACTCCCTGAGGCAGGGGGCGCTCCTTTCCCGGAGAGGGTGGGGGTTCAGACTGAATCCCTTCCCCGGGGAGGAGGTTCAGATTCACTCCCTTACACTCTGACCGGGAGAGAGCGCTCCTTTTAGGGGTGGGGGTTTACATTCACTCCCTGAGGCAGGGGGCGCTCCTTTCCCGGAGAGGGTGGGGGGTTCAGACTGAATCCCTTTCCCGGGACAGAGCGCTCCTTCCCCGGGGAGAGGGGTCAGATTCACTCCCTTTCCCGGGAGGCGGTTCAGTTCACTCCCTTACCCGGGAGAGAGCGCTCCTTCCCGGGGAGCGGGGCCAGATTCACTCCCTTACACTCTGGCCGGGAGCAGCAATGTGGATGTTGCGGGATTAAAGTGTCTGAACTGGAAGGGGTGTGAGTGCGGAATAAATGACTGATTGCCGAGTAAATGGCTGTTTAATAAAAGCTGGCACTGAAATGTCAGGCTGCGGTGAAATGCAGTCGGGCTGTTGTTGGGCTCCGGGCGGCTGGTCAGGGTTGGATTGCTGTGGGTGGGGGTGGGTGGGGAGTGAGAGCCTGGGGGGGCACAGCAGGCAGAGAGAGGGATGGAGGGAGGGAGAGAGAGAGAGAGAGCGGCTCTCCCTCTCTCTCCGTCACACTCTCTCTCTCTCCATCACACTCTCTCTCTCTCCGTCACACTCTCTCTCTCTCTCCGTCACACTCTCTCTCTCTCCGTCACACTCACACTCTCTCTCTCCGTCACACTCTCTCTCTCTGGGCTCCGGCAGCCTGTCGCCGTTTCGGTGCCGCGGTTTCCGGCCATGAAACTTTGGGCCGAGCCGCAGCGCCAGCCCCTCCGCCAGCCTGATCCGGGGGGGGGGGGGGGGGGGAAATGCCGGGGCTGCCAGGCCCCCATCCCCAGGCCCCGGCCCCCGGGTTAAACACTCTGCCCGGCACCCAGCGCTCTCGCTCGGCGCACTTCCGGTTTGGCGCCACAGCAGAAAAGTTTGGCTGCAAAGTTTCACTTTACACAGACAGACAGACACAGGGCGGGGGCGGGGTCTGGGGTGGGGGGCGGGGCATCTGTGGAGAGGGGCGGGGTTTTAGACTTGGCGCCAGTTCTCGGAGGACTGGGCGTGGTCTCGGAGGACGGGGCGTGGTCACAGGAGGGGGCGTGGTCTAGGAAGATTGGGGGCGTGGTCAAGGAGAGGGGGCGGGGCTTAGGGTAGTGACGTCAATTCGCAGAAGTGGGCGCGGTCTCGGAGAGGGGGCGGGGATCCAGAGTGGGCTGGGCTTAGGGGTAAGGGGCGTGGTCTGAGCAGAGGGCGGGGCTTAGGATTAGGGGCGTGGTCTGTGAAGCTGTGGGCGTGGTTTAGGGGATGTGGGCGTGGTTTGGGGTGGGCGTGGTTTAGGGGTTGTGGGCGTGGTTTGGTGTTGTGGGCGTGGTCTAGGAGCTGTGGGCGTGGTCAAGGAGTTGTGGGCGTGGTCTAGGAGTTGTGGGGCGTGGTCTAGGAGCTGTGGGCGTGGTCTAAGAGCTGTGGGCGTGGTTTTGGCGTTATGGGCGTGGTCTGTAGGGCTGTGGGCGTGGTCTAGGAGCTGGGGCGGGGTCTAGGAGCTGTGGGCGTGGTCTGTGGGGCTGTGGGCGTGGTCTATGAGCTGTGGGCGTGGTCTAGGAGCTGTGGGCGTGGTCTAGGAGCTGTGGGCGTGGTCTAGTGGCTGTGGGCGTGGTCTAGTGGCTGTGGGCGTGGTTAGGGTTGTGGGCGTGGTTTAGTAGTTGTGGGCGTGGTTTGGTGCTGTGGGCGTGGTTTAGGAGCTGTGGGCGTGGTTTAGGAGCTGTGGGCGTGGTTTAGGAGCTGGGCGTGGTCGGGGTTGTGGCGTGGTCTAGCTGTGTGGGCGTGGTCTGGGAGTTGTGGGCGTGGTTTAGGAGCTGTGGGCGTGGTTTGGTTGTGGGCGTGGTTTAGGGGTTGTGGGCGTGGTTTAGGAGCTGTGGGCGTGGTCAAGCGGTTGTGGGCGTGGTTTAGGGGTTTTGGGCGTGGTCTGGGAGCTGTGGGCGTGGTCTAGGAGTGTGGGCGTGGTCTAGGAGCTGTGGGCGTGGTCTGTGGGGCTGTGGGCGTGGTCTAGGATCTGTGGGCGTGGTCTAGTGGCTGTGGGCGTGGTCTAGTAGCTGGGGCGTGGTTTAGGAGCTGTGGGCGGGGCCTAGGAGCTGTGGGCGTGGTCTATGAGTTGTGGCGGGGGTCTAGGAGCTTGGGCGTGGTTTGGGGTTGTGGGCGTGGTTTAGGGTTGTGGGCGTGGTCTAGGAGCTGTGGGCGTGGTTAGGAGCTGTGGCGTGGTCTAGTGGCTGTGGGCGTGGTCTAGGAGCTGTGGGCGTGGTTTAGGAGCTGTGGGTGTGGCCAAGCGGTTGGGGGTGGTTTAGGGGCTGTGGGCGTGGTCTGTGGGGCTGTGGGCGTGGTCTAGGAGCTGTGGGCGTGGTTTAGGTGCTGTGGGCGTGGTCTGTGGGGCTGTGGGCGTGGTCTAGAGTTGTGGGCGGGGTCTAGTGGCTGTGGGCGTGGTTTAGGGTTGTGGGCGTGGTTTAGGAGTTGTGGGCGTGGTTTGGTGTTGTGGGCGTGGTTTAGGAGCTGTGGGCGTGGTCAAGCGGTTGTGGGCGTGGTTTAGGGGTTGTGGGCGTGGTCTGTGGGGCTGTGGGCGTGGTCTAGTAGCTGTGGGCGTGGTCTAGGAGCTGTGGGCGTGGTTTAGGAGCTGTGGGTGTGGTTTAGGGTTGTGGCGTGGTTTAGGGGCTGTGGGCGTGGTCTGTGGGGCTGTGGGCGTGTCTAGGAGCTGTGGGCGTGGTTTAGGTGCTGTGGGCGTGGTCTGTGGGGCTGTGGGCGTGGTCTAGATGTTGGGGGCGGGGTCTAGTGGCTGTGGGCGTGGTTAGGGTTGTGGGCGTGGTTTAGGAGTTGTGGGCGTGGTTTGGTGCTGTGGGCGTGGTTTAGGGGTTGTGGGCGTGGTTTAGGAGCTGGGGCGTGGTCAAGCGGTTGTGGGCGTGGTTTAGGGGTTTGGGCGTGGTCTGTGGGGCTGTGGGCGTGGTCTAGGAGCTGTGGGCGTGGTTTAGGGCTGTGGGCGGGGCCTAGGAGCTGTGGGCGTGGTCTAGGAGCTGTGGGCGTGGTCTAGGAGCTGTGGGCGTGGTCTGTGGGGCTGTGGGCGTGGTCTAGGAGCTGTGGGCGTGGTCTAGGAGCGTGGGGCGTGGTCTAGTGGCTGTGGGGGTGCTAGTAGCTGTGGGCGGGGCCTAGGAGTTGTGGGCGTGGTTTTGGGTTGTGGGCGTGGTTTAGGAGTTGTGGGCGTGGTTTGGGGTTGTGGGGTGGGTTTACGGGTTGGGGCGTGGTTTGGTGCTGTGGGCGTGGTTTAGGGTTGTGGGCGTGGTTAGGGGTTGTGGGCGTGGTCAAGCTGTTGTGGGCGTGGTTTGGGGTTGTGGGCGTGGTCTAGGAGCTGTGGGCGTGGTTTAGGAGCTGTGGGCGTGGTCTAGTGGCTGTGGGCGTGGTCTAGTAGCTGTGGGCGTGGTTTAGGAGCTGTGGGCGTGGTCTAGGAGTTGTGGGCGTGGTTTGGGGGTTGTGGGCGTGGTTTAGGAGTTGTGGGCGTGGTCTAGGAGCTGTGGGCGTGGTCTAGATGTTGTGGGCGGGGTTTAGGGTTGTGGGCGTGGTTTAGGAGTTGTGGGCGTGGTTTAGCAGTTGTGGGCGTGGTCTGGGAGCTGTGGGCGTGGTCTAGATGTTGTGGCGTGGTCTAGTGGCTGTGGGGTGGTCTAGGAGCGGGCATGTTTAGGAGCTGTGGGCGGGGCCTAGGAGCTGTGGGCGTGGTCTATGAGTTGTGGCGTGGTTTAGGAGTTGTGGCGTGGTTTGGGGTTGTGGGCGTGGTCTAGATGTTGTGGGCGTGGTCGGGAGCTGTGGGCGTGGTCTAGATGTTGTGGGCGTGGTCTGGTAGCTGTGGGCGTGGTCTAGGAGCTGGGGCGTGGTCTAGGGCTGGGGGTGGTCTAGGAGATGTGGGCGTGGTCTAGATGTTGGGCGGGGTCTAGTGGCTGTGGGCGTGGTTTAGGGTTGTGGGCGTGGTCAAGCTGTTGCGGGTGTGGTCTAGGAGTTGTGGGCGTGGTCTAGGAGCTGTGGGCGTGGTTTAGGAGCTGTGGGCGTGGTCTAGTGGCTGTGGGCGTGGTCTAGTAGTGGGCGTGGTTTAGGAGCTGTGGGCGTGGTCTAGGAGTTGTGGGCGTGGTTTGGGGGTTGTGGGCGTGGTCGGGAGCTGTGGGCGTGGTCTAGATGTTGTGGGCGTGGTCTAGGAGCTGTGGGCGTGGTCTAGGAGATGGGGCGTGGTCGTTGGGCTGTGGGCGTGGTCTATGAGCTGTGGCGAGGTTCAAGCTGCTGTGGGCGTGGTTTTGGGGTTGGGGCGTGGTCTAGGAGTTGTGGGCGTGGTTAGGAGCTGGGGCGTGGTCTAGTGGCTGTGGGCGGGGTCTAGTGGCTGTGGGCGTGGTTTAGGGTTGTGGGCGTGGTTTAGGAGTTGTGGGCGTGGTCTAGGAGCTGTGGGCGTGGTCTGTGGGGCTGTGGGCGTGGTCTATGAGCTGTGGGCGTGGTCAAGCTGCTGTGGGCGTGGTTTTGGGGTTGTGGGCGTGGTCTAGGAGCTGTGGGCGTGGTTTAGGAGCTGTGGGCGTGGTCTAGTGGCTGTGGGCGTGTGGTCTAGGAGCTGGGGCGTGGTTAGGAGTTGTGGGCGTGGTTGGGGGTTGTGGGCGTGGTTAGGATTGTGGGCGTGGTTTCAGAGGTTGTGGGCGTGGTCTGTTGGGCTGTGGGCGTGGTCTATGAGCTTGGGCGTGGTCAAGTGCTGTGGCGTGGTTTTGGGGTTGGGGCGTGGTCTAGGAGCTGTGGGCGTGGTTTAGGAGCTGTGGGGGGGTCTAGTGGCTGTGGGCGGGTCTAGTGGCTGTGGGCGTGGTGTTAGGGTTGTGGGCGTGGTTTAGGAATTGTGGGCGTGGTTTAGGGGTTGTGGGCGTGGTCTAGGAGAGATGTGGGCGTGGTCTGTTGGCTGGGGGTGTGGTCTATGAGCTGTGGGCGTGGTCAAGCTGCTGTGGCGTGGGGGTTTTGGGGTTGTGGGCGTGGTCTAGGAGCTGTGGGCGTGGTTTAGGAGCTGTGGGGTGGTCTAGTGGTGTGGGGCGTGGTCTAGGAGCTGTGGGCGTGGTTGTCTAGGAGTTGTGGGCGTGGTTTAGGGTTGTGGGCGTTGGTTTAGAGGTGTGGGCGTGGGTAGAGGTGGG